>NW_027259065.1:0-42347 GCF_045791955.1 Oncorhynchus clarkii lewisi | reverse complement strand
GTGTTATTGACTTGTTAATTGTTTACTCCATGTGTAACTCTGTGTTGTCTGTTCACACTGCTATGCTTTATCTTGGCCAGGTCGCAGTTGCAAATGAGAACTTGTTCTCAACTAGCCTACCTGGTTAAATAAAGGTGTTCTCAACTAGCCTACCTGGTTAAATAAAGGTGTTCTCAACTAGCCTACCTGGTTAAATAAAGGTGTTCTCAACTAGCCTACCTGGTTAAATAAAGGTGTTCTCAACTAGCCTACCTGGTTAAATAAAGGTGTTCTCAACTAGCCTACCTGGTTAAATAAAGGTGTTCTCAACTAGCCTACCTGGTTAAATAAAGGTGTTCTCAACTAGCCTACCTGGTTAAATAAAGGTGTTCTCAACTAGCCTACCTGGTTAAATAAAGGTGTTCTCAACTAGCCTACCTGGTTAAATAAAGGTGTTCTCAACTAGCCTACCTGGTTAAATAAAGGTGTTCTCAACTAGCCTACCTGGTTAAATAAAGGTGTTCTCAACTAGCCTACCTGGTTAAATAAAGGTGTTCTCAACTAGCCTACCTGGTTAAATAAAGGTGTTCTCAACTAGCCTACCTGGTTAAATAAAGGTGTTCTCAACTAGCCTACCTGGTTAAATAAAGGTGTTCTCAACTAGCCTACCTGGTTAAATAAAGGTGTTCTCAACTAGCCTACCTGGTTAAATAAAGGTGTTCTCAACTAGCCTACCTGGTTAAATAAAGGTGTTCTCAACTAGCCTACCTGGTTAAATAAAGGTGTTCTCAACTAGCCTACCTGGTTAAATAAAGGTGTTCTCAACTAGCCTACCTGGTTAAATAAAGGTGTTCTCAACTAGCCTACCTGGTTAAATAAAGGTGTTCTCAACTAGCCTACCTGGTTAAATAAAGGTGTTCTCAACTAGCCTACCTGGTTAAATAAAGGTGTTCTCAACTAGCCTACCTGGTTAAATAAAGGTGTTCTCAACTAGCCTACCTGGTTAAATAAAGGTGTTCTCAACTAGCCTACCTGGTTAAATAAAGGTGTTCTCAACTAGCCTACCTGGTTAAATAAAGGTGTTCTCAACTAGCCTACCTGGTTAAATAAAGGTGTTCTCAACTAGCCTACCTGGTTAAATAAAGGTGTTCTCAACTAGCCTACCTGGTTAAATAAAGGTGTTCTCAACTAGCCTACCTGGTTAAATAAAGGTGTTCTCAACTAGCCTACCTGGTTAAATAAAGGTGTTCTCAACTAGCCTACCTGGTTAAATAAAGGTGTTCTCAACTAGCCTACCTGGTTAAATAAAGGTGTTCTCAACTAGCCTACCTGGTTAAATAAAGGTGTTCTCAACTAGCCTACCTGGTTAAATAAAGGTGTTCTCAACTAGCCTACCTGGTTAAATAAAGGTGTTCTCAACTAGCCTACCTGGTTAAATAAAGGTGTTCTCAACTAGCCTACCTGGTTAAATAAAGGTGTTCTCAACTAGCCTACCTGGTTAAATAAAGGTGTTCTCAACTAGCCTACCTGGTTAAATAAAGGTGTTCTCAACTAGCCTACCTGGTTAAATAAAGGTGTTCTCAACTAGCCTACCTGGTTAAATAAAGGTGTTCTCAACTAGCCTACCTGGTTAAATAAAGGTGTTCTCAACTAGCCTACCTGGTTAAATAAAGGTGTTCTCAACTAGCCTACCTGGTTAAATAAAGGTGTTCTCAACTAGCCTACCTGGTTAAATAAAGGTGTTCTCAACTAGCCTACCTGGTTAAATAAAGGTGTTCTCAACTAGCCTACCTGGTTAAATAAAGGTGTTCTCAACTAGCCTACCTGGTTAAATAAAGGTGTTCTCAACTAGCCTACCTGGTTAAATAAAGGTGTTCTCAACTAGCCTACCTGGTTAAATAAAGGTGTTCTCAACTAGCCTACCTGGTTAAATAAAGGTGTTCTCAACTAGCCTACCTGGTTAAATAAAGGTGTTCTCAACTAGCCTACCTGGTTAAATAAAGGTGTTCTCAACTAGCCTACCTGGTTAAATAAAGGTGTTCTCAACTAGCCTACCTGGTTAAATAAAGGTGTTCTCAACTAGCCTACCTGGTTAAATAAAGGTGTTCTCAACTAGCCTACCTGGTTAAATAAAGGTGTTCTCAACTAGCCTACCTGGTTAAATAAAGGTGTTCTCAACTAGCCTACCTGGTTAAATAAAGGTGTTCTCAACTAGCCTACCTGGTTAAATAAAGGTGTTCTCAACTAGCCTACCTGGTTAAATAAAGGTGTTCTCAACTAGCCTACCTGGTTAAATAAAGGTGTTCTCAACTAGCCTACCTGGTTAAATAAGGTGTTCTCAACTAGCCTACCTGGTTAAATAAAGGTGTTCTCAACTAGCCTACCTGGTTAAATAAAGGTGTTCTCAACTAGCCTACCTGGTTAAATAAAGGTGTTCTCAACTAGCCTACCTGGTTAAATAAAGGTGTTCTCAACTAGCCTACCTGGTTAAATAAAGGTGTTCTCAACTAGCCTACCTGGTTAAATAAAGGTGTTCTCAACTAGCCTACCTGGTTAAATAAAGGTGTTCTCAACTAGCCTACCTGGTTAAATAAAGGTGTTCTCAACTAGCCTACCTGGTTAAATAAAGGTGTTCTCAACTAGCCTACCTGGTTAAATAAAGGTGTTCTCAACTAGCCTACCTGGTTAAATAAAGGTGTTCTCAACTAGCCTACCTGGTTAAATAAAGGTGTTCTCAACTAGCCTACCTGGTTAAATAAAGGTGTTCTCAACTAGCCTACCTGGTTAAATAAAGGTGTTCTCAACTAGCCTACCTGGTTAAATAAAGGTGTTCTCAACTAGCCTACCTGGTTAAATAAAGGTGTTCTCAACTAGCCTACCTGGTTAAATAAAGGTGTTCTCAACTAGCCTACCTGGTTAAATAAAGGTGTTCTCAACTAGCCTACCTGGTTAAATAAAGGTGTTCTCAACTAGCCTACCTGGTTAAATAAAGGTGTTCTCAACTAGCCTACCTGGTTAAATAAAGGTGTTCTCAACTAGCCTACCTGGTTAAATAAAGGTGTTCTCAACTAGCCTACCTGGTTAAATAAAGGTGTTCTCAACTAGCCTACCTGGTTAAATAAAGGTGTTCTCAACTAGCCTACCTGGTTAAATAAAGGTGTTCTCAACTAGCCTACCTGGTTAAATAAAGGTGTTCTCAACTAGCCTACCTGGTTAAATAAAGGTGTTCTCAACTAGCCTACCTGGTTAAATAAAGGTGTTCTCAACTAGCCTACCTGGTTAAATAAAGGTGTTCTCAACTAGCCTACCTGGTTAAATAAAGGTGTTCTCAACTAGCCTACCTGGTTAAATAAAGGTGTTCTCAACTAGCCTACCTGGTTAAATAAAGGTGTTCTCAACTAGCCTACCTGGTTAAATAAAGGTGTTCTCAACTAGCCTACCTGGTTAAATAAAGGTGTTCTCAACTAGCCTACCTGGTTAAATAAAGGTGTTCTCAACTAGCCTACCTGGTTAAATAAAGGTGTTCTCAACTAGCCTACCTGGTTAAATAAAGGTGTTCTCAACTAGCCTACCTGGTTAAATAAAGGTGTTCTCAACTAGCCTACCTGGTTAAATAAAGGTGTTCTCAACTAGCCTACCTGGTTAAATAAAGGTGTTCTCAACTAGCCTACCTGGTTAAATAAAGGTGAAATAACAAATAAAACTACACCCAAGTAGCAAAACACCACAGATCCTTTGCAAAATTAAACACTCTTGTAAAAACTATACACTTCTTTTTAAAAACCACACTTTGTTACCATGTGAAACACACGTTTCACATTACTATACTCTGTTTGCACGAGTTACACTCTGCTGTGATAAACCTAAAACACTTTTAGCACTTCTACTTCCCTATGATTAGAGTAGGCTACTATCAACAAAGTACAAATATAATGTAAATTCACCAAACACTACACAAGACCAATGTTGCAGACTGAAGAAACTCATTTATTTCTCAACACGCCCAAAATGTTGACATGGAGATTCATAATACTGTAACCAAACGTCACTTTACGTATTGTAAGTTCAAAAATAATAATAAATAAATAACTAGACATTGTCTCTTCGCCTAGCTGGATCTGGCCAGAGAATTTCATCAACATCGCAGGCAATGTTGTCATTAGCAAGACACCTTGGAAAGAAACGTCTTGAATGACGAATCCATCCTTGCATTGCTGCTCCCTCCATCTGGTCACAGGCCTCCATGGCTTGGATGAGGGGTACCTCAGCCTGGAGACGGAGATCATATACCTTCCACCGCCATGCCGAGAAAAACTCTCTATAGGGTTGAGGAATGGAGAGTGTGGTGGAAGATATAGGACGGTGAAATGTGGATGTTGCTGAAACCAGTTCTGAACCAGAGCAGAGTGGTGGAAAGACACATTGTCCCAGACAACAATGTATTGCATATGATCGATTTGATTTGCTGCTGTTATGTTGTGCAATTGGTCCAAGAATGTAAGTATGAGTGCTGTGTTGTAAGGGCCCATATGGGCATGGCGGTGGAGGACCCCATTCTGTGTAATGGCTGCACAGAGTGTTATATTACCCCCACGTTGCCCTGGGACATTGACTATAGCCCTGTGGCCAATGATGTTTCTTCCCCTCCTTCGTGTACTCGTCAGGTTGAACCCAGCCTCATCTACGTAAATGAACTCATGCTGGATCTCCTCTCCATCCATTCGTAAAACAGTGTCAGGCAAAATTGTGTAGTTCAGTATAGATCTAGTATACATATTACAGTACAGTAAAAGATTATGAGACAGTATGCAAGATCACGCTGCTAAAGTGAATACAAACCACTGCATAATCATGCCGCAGTCGTTTCACCCTTTCGGAATTGCGCTCGAAAGGCACTCGATATAAATTTGCTTCATTTGAATATGTTTTTTTTTCGGATGCGTGGCAGTGTTGATGTTGAGACCTGATGGATATCGTTGAAAATTGCGTGTTTATTGACAACGTTAGCTTGGAGCTGCTTGAGTGTTATAGCATTGTTGGCCAAAACCATGTTTACTATCTCTCTCTCTTGCTGTTCTGTGAACATAGGAGGCCTTCCCCCTTGTCGTCCCTGACCCTCATCCTATGTAGAAAAAAAACAGTATACAATAGTACAGTAATTTCACAGGAAAAGGTAACAGAAGTGCTGATAGTGCATAGAATACAGTACTGTAAGCTGTTACTGAAACCGTGCAGATGTTTTTGATATGATGATATTTTTACAATACCTGTTTTCCATGCTAAATGTTCTCATCACACTTGCCACTGTATATCGGCTTAGATTTGGCTGTACTCGCAGTCCAGCCTCCCTCAGCGTCAGGCCGTGGTTGACAATGTGGTCAACCAGTGTTGCGCGGATCTCATTTGTTAGATTCGGTCCTCTTTGAGCACCTTCTTGTCTTCCTTTTCCTCCCCTTCCTCCTCCTCCTCGTTGTTCTCCTCGTCGTCCTCCTCGTCCTCCTCGTTCTCCTCCTCGTCCTCCTCGTTCTCCTCGTCGTCGTCCTCCTCCTCCTCGTCTTACTCTTTCTGACTCTTTCCATTGTGCTTGAAGACCGATGAACTCACCTGCTGCTTTTTATAGTGCTTATACACCTGATTGGTGTCTACAATTACAGTTTTCCCCAATTGCTAAAACACAATTTCACAAACTAGGCTGGTTTTATCAAAATACTTAACACAATTCACAAAACCACACCCCCAAACTGCAAAATACCTCATATATCCTACAAAATGAAGCACTGCAACCAAAACTACATAAAGCATTATCAAAATCAAACGTTTGCATGAAATGACACACACTTCATTCATATTACCAGATTTATGTCTAACCAACTACACACACTTCATTCATATTACCAGATTTATGTCTAACCAACTACACACACTTCATTCATATTACCAGATTTATGTCTAACCAACTACACACACTTCATTCATATTACCAGATTTATGTCTAACCAACTACACACACTTCATTCATATTACCAGATGTTTGTCTAACCAACTACACACACTTCATTCATATTACCAGATTTATGTCTAACCAACTACACACACTTCATTCATATTACCAGATTTATGTCTAACCAACTACACACACTTCATTCATATTACCAGATTTATGTCTAACCAACTACACACACTTCATTCATATTACCAGATTTATGTCTAACCAACTACACACACTTCATTCATATTACCAGATTTATGTCTTGCACACACTTCATTCAATTACCAGATTTATGTCTAACCAACACACTTCATTCATATTACCAGATGTTTGTCTAACCAACTACACACTGTTGGGCATAATGAAAAGCACTCTCATCTTTAGTATGCTTTGACATAATACGAAAATAGTTCAAATTGTAGAAAATCTTCAGACGCACAGAAGTATTTGCAGATACACACACATGCTGTTGAAACAGTTTATTTATTTTTTATTTTTCACCAAACAAGTCAGAGCAACATATGCACAGCAGATATATTTACATTGGACTGAACAAAAAAACAGTAAACTGAAAAAGAAAATTGCAGAAAAAATATATAGAAAAAAAAAGGCAGGAAAAATAATTAGGCAGCATCTTGCCGCACAGCTGGGTCTGGCCACAACGCCTCGTCCACATCACAGGCAATATCTTCCCTTGCCAGACATCGAGGGAAGAAGCGCCTTGAGTGCCTTATCCATCCCTGAATCGCGCCCACATCAATCTCATCACATGCCTCTTCCATAGCCTGCACAAGAGGCCTGCGCACAAAGGGCTGCCGGTCCTATACCTTTCACCGCCATGCTGAAAATAACTCTTCTATGGGGTTCAGAAATGGTGAGTATGGTGGGAGGTATTGCACGAGAAATTGTGGGTGGTCAGCAAACCAGTTTTTGACTGGGGCTGCACGATGAAAGCTCACGTTGTCCCATACTACAACGTACCGGGTTCTTTGATGGTCTGCATCATTCATACGCTCTGGTGGTATGAGAACGTTGTGGAGTCTGTCCAGAAATGTGAGAATATGGGCTGTGTTGTATGGTCCAAGGTTGGCATGACGGTGGAGGACACCGTGTGTATTGGAGATGGCAGCGCACATTGTGATGTTTCCACCACGTTGGCCAGGAACATCTATAATGGCTCTGTGGCCAATGACGTTTTCCCCCTTCTTCTGGTCTTTGCTAGGTTGAACCCAGCCTCATCTATAAAGATGAACTCACAGCACTCCCTGAAAACAAAGAACAAAAGCAGTCAATATGGTGTTATCCAGTACACTGGGAAACAATGTTGTGTGTAGTGTACTGCAGTCAATATGGTGTTATCCAGTACACTGGGAAACAATGTTGTGTGTAGTGTACTGCAGTCAATATAGGTATATCCAGTACACTGGGAAACAATGTTGTGTGTAGTGTACTGCAGTCAATATGGTGTTATCCAGTACACTGGGAAACAATGTTGTGTGTAGTGTACTGCAGTCAATATGGTGTTATCCAGTACACTGGGAAACAATGTTGTGTAGTGTACTGCAGTCAATATGGTGTTATCCAGTACACTGGGAAACAATGTTGTGTGTAGTGTACTGCAGTCAATATGGTGTTATCCAGTACACTGGGAAACAATGTTGCGTGTAGTGTACTGCAGTCAATATGGTGTTATCCAGTACACTGGGAAACAATGTTGTGTAGTGTACTGCAGTCAATATGGTGTTATCCAGTACACTGGGAAACAATGTTGTGTGTAGTGTACTGCAGTCAATATGGTGTTATCCAGTACACTGGGAAACAATGTTGTGTGTAGTGTACTGCAGTCAATATGGTGTTATCCAGTACACTGGGAAACAATGTTGTGTGTAGTGTACTGCAGTCAATATGGTGTTATCCAGTACACTGGGAAACAATGTTGTGTGTAGTGTACTGCAGTCAATATGGTGTTATCCAGTACACTGGGAAACAATGTTGCGTGTAGTGTACTGCAGTCAATATGGTGTTATCCAGTACACTGGGAAACAATGTTGCGTGTAGTGTACTGCAGTCAATATGGTGTTATCCAGTACACTGGGAAACAATGTTGTGTGTAGTGTACTGCAGTCAATATGGTGTTATCCAGTACACTGGGAAACAATGTTGTGTGTAGTGTACTGCAGTCAATATGGTGTTATCCAGTACACTGGGAAACAATGTTGCGTGTAGTGTACTGCAGTCAATATGGTGTTATCCAGTACACTGGGAAACAATGTTGTGTGTAGTGTACTGCAGTCAATATGGTGTTATCCAGTACACTGGGAAACAATGTTGTGTGTAGTGTACTGCAGTCAATATGGTGTTATCCAGTACACTGGGAAACAATGTTGTGTGTAGTGTACTGCAGTCAATATGGTGTTATCCAGTACACTGGGAAACAATGTTGCGTGTAGTGTACTGCAGTCAATATTGTACTTACATCCACATATGCTCGTCTGACCTCTTTGTTTCCTTGAGAGTTTCTCTCAAACGGCACCTTATAAAGTTGTTTCATTCTGATTTGGTTTCGCGTGAGAATGCGAGCCAATGTGAACAGACTGACTCGTTGAATGTTGTTGAATTTGGTGTTGTCTTGGATGATGTGGCTTTGAATTTCTCGTAATCTGATTTCATTATTTTACAAAACCAAGTTTACAATGTTAGCTTCCTGTACCCCGGTGAACATTTGGCCCCTTCCTCCACCATGGTTGCGTCTCTCAGTCCTTTAGAAAAACAAAAAAACAAAAATATAGGGCTTGGACAATGCAGCCTAAATATATTTCCCCCACAGTAGAGTAAATTCTACAGGAAATTTGTGCAGTTAGTGTATGACATCAGCCATTCATGAAGTAAACAGGTGTCACCCAACTGATACACTATGACATAGGGTGTACTACATAGTGTGAAAGAAATGTTGGTTACATACCTGTACTCCAGTCTAAATGTCCAAATCACATCCAGGCGACAGTAAAACGGCTCAAGTTGGGCTGCACTCTGTCCAGCCTCTCGCATTGTCAGCCCATGGTGGCCAACATGATCAACTAAGGTTGCTCTGATTTCATTTGGAAGATGTTGTCTTCTTTGGCCATGAACTTCTCTACCAGCTCTACCCAGACCTCTCACTCTTCCTCCCCCTCTCAATCTCACCCTCCCTCTTCCTCTTCCTCTCTCTGCAACGGCTTCCATTGTTGTTGTAAAACAAAAGGTGCTCACCTGTGGTCTTTTCATAGTGCTTACTTCCTGATTGAAGTGGTAACAATTAACCATTGAGGTGTTTGGCCAGGTGGCACATGTATTGGCCAATTAGCTCATGTAGTGTCATTTTGAATGGCAGTGTTTTGAAATGGCAAACATGTGACTTTATGTCAGATTGTTGTGTCTTATGCAGAGAACCGTGTACAGTGCATTTAAAAAGTGCCATTTTGAATTGCAAAATGTGTGTAAAGCAGAAAATGTGTTTAGACTTTTGTTGACTTGAGAAGAGGTTTTGCTTTCTGTGTGTCAGTTTAAATAATTGTGCTGTACATGTCATTTTAGTGTGTTAGCAATTGGAAAAAACTGTAAGCAAACGAGTGTTTGCACACCTGATGACTGTGTTGAACCAATTGGTTGGACGGTGTGGTAATTTGACAGTCGGTGCTTTGGTATTGCAAGGACGTGACTTCATGATAGATGTTTGTGTATTAAGTGTGTTTAGTGTTTTGCAAATCACTGTGTGTAGAGTTTTGCAACAAGTGTGAGGTTGACAATGTGCTTATAGTTGTGCAAATAGGGGCTGATGTTTTGCTTCTTGAGTGTAAGGTTTTGCTAATAGTGTACTACTGTTAATTTTAGTGTGTAAGCAATCCACAAAAACTGTAAGTTAAAATAATAGTGTTCATTCAGTATTGTTGTAATTATCATTATTATAAATATATATATACTGTATATATATATATATATATACATATATATATAAAATCGGCCGATTAATCGGTATCAGCTTTTTCTGGTCCTCCAATAATCGGTATCGGTATCAGCGTTGAAAACTCATAATCGGTTGACCTCTAATATATATATATATATATATATGTGTATTTTTATTGCGGGCACCCCGAGCCTCCCCTGGCAAGATGCCGCCTTGGGCGGCTGCCCATGTTGCCAATACCTAAATCCGCCACTGGTCCTTTGCCAAGATAATCCATCCACCTGACAGGTGTGGCATATCAAGAAGCTGATTAAACAGCATGATCATAACATGATCATAATGTCCCCCTTGTGCTGGGGACAATAAAAGGCCACTCTAAAATGTGCAGTTTTGAGGGAGCGTGCCATTGGCATGCTCCATCTAACTGTAGGAATGGTATGGGAAGGCATAAGCTACAGACAACGAACATCATTGCATTTTATCTATGGCAATGTTTGGGATGCTCTGGGTCGATGTGTATGACAGCGTGTTCCAGTTCCCGCCAATATCCAGCAACTTTGCACAGCCATTGAAGAGGAGAGGGACAACATTCCACAGGCCACAATCAACAGCCTGATCCACTCTATGTGGAGGAGATGTGTTGCGCTGCATGAGGAACATGGTGGCCACACCAGATACTGACTGGTTTTCTGATTCATAATTTTTTTTGAAGGTATCTGTGACCAATAGATTCCCAGTCGTGATAAATCCATAGATTAGGGCCTTTGAATATATTTCAATTGACTGCTTTTCTTATATCAACTGGAACTCAGTCAAAACTTTGAAATTGCTGCATGTTGCGTTTATATCTTTGTTCAGTGTACATACGGTGGATTCAAGCTGACTATTAAAGTATAGGAATGTATTTATTGTGCATGTAGCCTCCCCCAACTAGAAAATAAAAATAAGAATAAAGATACAAATGTAATAAAAAAAAGAATAGGTTGAACTAACCAAAGCGTAATTTTCATCATTCCAATCAGTAAAAGCACTTCAGATGAACAACAACGTCGTCCCACTTTTTAAAGTGTATCATCACGTCCGTAAAAGTGAGCTCTGTAAACCAATGCCTAAGGAGAGTCTCTCCTTTCTAATGCTTTACTGTGCCAGGCAATCTGTACTGTCTATGTTTTATAAGCCATGCCTGAGGTGTGGGTCTATATAAAGTATTTCTTTGTGCCTGAGGTGTGGGTCTATATAAAGTATTTATTTGTGCATGAGGTGTGGGTCTATATAAAGTATTTCTTTGTGCCTGAGGTGTGGGTCTATATAAAGTCTTTATTTGTGCCTGAGGTGTGGGTCTATATAAAGTATTTCTTTGTGCCTGAGGTGTGGGTCTATATAAAGTATTTCTTTGTGCCTGAGGTGCAGGTCTATATAAAGTATTTCTTTGTGCCCGAGGTGTGGGTCTATATAAAGTCTTTATTTGTGCCTGAGGTGTCGGTCTGCAGAAAGTCGTTCTTTGTGCCCGAGGTGTGGGTCTGTCATGCCGTTAATGACACAGATAATGACTGTCAGTGTGTTTATGTGAGATTAACTCTCGTTTGAAGATTAATACCCTTGGGCCTGGGGAGACTGAGGTTGGCTTTTAACACAGACATGTCCCGACAGGGAGGTGAGGGAGAGGGAGGGATGGGAAGGAGGAAGAGAAGAGGAGGGACAAATAGAGGGAGAGGTGGGGGACAGATGGGGAGAAGAATATGAGTGAGAGGCAGAGAGAGGAAGTGGGAAAGAGCAAAGGGAGAGTGAGATGGAGCTAGAGGGATCAGAAAGAGGGAGGGATCTAGAGGGATAGGGAAGGGTGAGGGAGATAGAGGGATAGGGAAGGGTGAGGGAGATAGGGGATAGGGAAGGGTGAGGGGGAGAGGGATAGGAAAGAGTGAGGGAGGGAGAGGGATAGGAAAGAGTGAGGGAGGGAGAGAGAAAGAGCGAGAGAAGGGAGAGAGATGCTCTTGAAATAGAGTGATGCATTCCAGTCCAGGGGAGTAGGGAGTGTGTGTATGTGTGGGTGTGTGTATGTGTGGAAGTGGGTGTGTACGGGGTGCAGGGGACTCGCGGGGGTTTAAGGGGCTGGAGCCTGATGAAAGCATCAGGGTGAGTGTGTGTGTATGTGTGTGCGTGTGTGTTCGTTTAGTCTGATAATGAGGTGCTCGGGGCAGCGTCGTTTGGCAGCTCTCACTTCCTGTTCAGAAGACAAGCTTTTTATCAAAACAAAAAGTTACATTTTCTTCTTTTATCCTGAAAGCCCGGCAGCGCCACTGGGTCTCCTAAACACACACGCAGACACACACACACACACACACACAAGGACGTGACCCTTTCAGACGATCAGCTCCGTTCAACATGTGAACGTTTCTCTCCAGTTACAGTAGCACCTTGATCTGGAACACAGGAACCGTCCTGGAGACCGACCCCCTCCCATTCCACTTACCCACCACCCCCGGCCCACAATCCCCCATCCAGTCTCCTGAAACCATGAAAGAAAGAGGGCGTGGATTTCATCTCCCTCTGATTAATTAAAGTAGTGTAGTCGATCTAATCTGTGTTTGATTGACTGACTATTTATAGTGTAGTAGTTAGTGGTAACTCTATCTCTGAATCCCATCAGTTGTTTTGTTAGTGAACGTCAGTGTCTCTCCAGCTCTTCAGTTGAGCTGTCTCAGAGAGAGAGAAGAGTCGGGGTGTCAGAGGGTACACAATGCTCTTTTCTCCTGCTGTGTGTATGTGTGTGTGTGCGTGTCTGTGTGTCTCTGTGTGTGTGTGTGTGTGTGTGTGTGTGTGTGTGTGTGTGTGTGTGTGTGATACCTGCAGAGTTAAGGTGACAGCGGGACCCCTATAGCAGACAGGCTAAACTCGTTCTCTCTTTATGGATCATTTGATACAATAACAGCTCCATGAATATAACTATTACACACACTGCATGGTGCTGCATACAGTACACACCAACACTACAGTACACCAACACTACAGTACACCAACACTACAGTACACACCAACACTACAGTACACCAACACTACAGTACACCAGCACTACAGTACACCAACACTACAGTACACACCAACACTACAGTACACCAACACTACAGTACACACCAACACTACAGTACACACCAACACTACAGTACACCAACACTACAGTACACCAACACTACAGTACACACCAACACTACAGTACACCAACACTACAGTTCACCAACACTACAGTTCACCAACACTACAGTACACCAACACTACAGTTCACCAACACTACAGTACACCAACACTGCAGTTCACCAACACTACAGTTCACCAACACTACAGTACACACCAACACTACAGTACACACCAACACTACAGTACACACCAACACTACAGTACACCAACACTACAGTACACCAACACTACAGTACATCAACACTACAGTACACTAACACTACAGTTTACCAACACTACAGTACACACCAACACTATAGTACACACTAACACTACAGTACACCAACACTACAGTACACCAGCAATACAGTACACCAACACTACAGTACACACCAACACTACAGTACACCAACACTACAGTACACACCAACACTACAGTACACACCAACACTACAGTACACCAACACTACAGTACACACCAACACTACAGTACACACCAACACTACAGTACACCAACACTACAGTTCACCAACACTACAGTACACACCAACACTACAGTACACCAACACTACAGTACACACCAACACTACAGTACACCAACACTACAGTTCACCAACACTACAGTACACACCAACACTACAGTTCACCAACACTACAGTTCACCAACACTACAGTACACACCAACACTACAGTACACCAACACTACAGTACACACCAACACTACAGTACACCAACACTACAGTACACACCAACACTACAGTACACACCAACACTACAGTACACCAACACTACAGTACACACTAACACTACAGTACACACCAACACTACAGTTCACCAACAACACTACAGTACACACCAACACTACAGTACACACCAACACTACAGTACACCAACACTACAGTACACACCAACACTACAGTACACACCAACACTACAGTACACCAACACTACAGTACACACCAACACTACAGTTCACCAATACGACAGTACACCAACACTACAGTACACACCAACACTACAGTACACACCAACACTACAGTACACACCGACACTACAGTTCACCGACAATACAGTTCACCAACACTATAGTACACACCAACACTACAGTACACACCAACACTACAGTACACACCAACACTACAGTTCACCAACATTACAGTACACACCAACACTACAGTACACACCAAAACTACAGTACACCAACACTACAGTGCACAAACACTACAGTACACACCAACACTACAGTACACCAACACTACAGTACACACCAACACTACAGTACACCAACACTACAGTACTCCAACACTACAGTACACCAACACTACAGTACACCAACACTACAGTTCACCAACACTACAGTTCACCAACAACACTACAGTACACCAACACTACAGTACACCAACACTACAGTACACACCAACACTACAGTTCACCAACACTACAGTACACCAACACTACAGTACACCAACACTACAGTTCACCAACACTACAGTTCACCAACAACACTACAGTACACACCAACACTACAGCACACACCAACACTACAGTACACACCAACACTACAGTACACCAACACTACAGTACACACCAACACTACAGTACACACCAACACTACAGTACACATCAACACTACAGTACACACCAACACTACAGTTCACCAACACTACAGTACACACCAACACTACAGTACACCAACACTACAGTTCACCAACACTACAGTACACCAACACTACAGTACACACTAACACTACAGTACACACCAACACTACAGTACACCAACACTACAGTACACCAACACTACAGTACACACCAACACTACAGTACACCAACACTACAGTACACCAACACTACAGTTCACCAACACTACAGTTCACCAACACTACAGTACACCAACACTACAGTTCACCAACACTACAGTACACCAACACTGCAGTTCACCAACACTACAGTTCACCAACACTACAGTACACACCAACACTACAGTACACACCAACACTACAGTACACCAACACTACAGTACATCAACACTACAGTACACTAACACTACAGTTTACCAACACTACAGTACACCAACACTACAGTACACACCAACACTATAGTACACACTAACACTACAGTACACCAACACTACAGTACACCAGCACTACAGTACACCAACACTACAGCACACACCAACACTACAGTACACCAACACTACAGTACACCAGCACTACAGTACACCAACACTACAGCACACACCAACACTACAGTACACCAACACTACAGTACACACCAACACTACAGTACAC
The DNA here is from genome assembly GCF_045791955.1 of Oncorhynchus clarkii lewisi. Taxonomy (NCBI): domain Eukaryota; kingdom Metazoa; phylum Chordata; class Actinopteri; order Salmoniformes; family Salmonidae; genus Oncorhynchus; species Oncorhynchus clarkii. The sequence goes on along the minus strand of NW_027259065.1, from coordinate 26,977 downwards.
ACCAACACTACAGTACACCAACACTACAGTACACCAACACTACAGTACACCAACACTACAGTACACACCAACACTACAGTACACCAACACTACAGTTCACCAACACTACAGTACACCAACACTACAGTACACCAACACTACAGTTCACCAACACTACAGTTCACCAACACTACACTACAGTACACACCAACACTACAGTACACACCAACACTACAGTACACCAACACTACACCAACACTACAGTACACACCAACACTACAGTACACACCAACACTACAGTACACCAACACTACAGTTCACCAACACTACAGTACACCAACACTACAGTACACCAACACTACAGTACACCAACACTACAGTACACACCAACACTACAGTACACACTACTAACCAACACTACAGTACACACCAACACTACAGTACACAACACAACACTACAGTACACACCAACACTACAGTACACCAACACTACAGTTCACCAACACTACAGTACACACCAACACTACAGTACACCAACACTACAGTACACCAACACTACAGTACACCAACACTACAGTACACACCAACACTACAGTACACACCAACACTACAGTACACCAACACTACAGTACACACTAACACTACAGTACACACCAACACTACAGTTCACCAACAACACTACAGTACACACCAACACTACTGTACACACCAACACTACAGTACACACCAACACTACAGTACACCAACACTACAGTACACACCAACACTACAGTACACCAACACTACAGTACACACCAACACTACAGTTCACCAATACGACAGTACACCAACACTACAGTACACACCAACACTACAGTACACACCAACACTACAGTACACACCGACACTACAGTTCACCGACAATACATTTCACCAACACTATAGTACACACCAACACTACAGTACACACCAACACTACAGTACACACCAACACTACAGTTCACCAACATTACAGTACACACCAACACTACAGTACACACCAAAACTACAGTACACCAACACTACAGTGCACAAACACTACAGTACACACCAACACTACAGTACACCAACACTACAGTACACACCAACACTACAGTACACCAACTCTACAGTACTCCAACACTACAGTACAGTACACCAACACTACAGTTCACCAACACTACAGTACACCAACACTACAGTACACCAACACTACAGTTCACCAACACTACAGTTCACCAACAACACTACAGTACACCAACACTACAGTACACCAAGACTACAGCACACACCAACACTACAGTACACACCAACACTACAGTACACCAACACTACAGTACACACCAACACTACAGTACACACCAACACTACAGTACACACTAAAACTACAGTACACCAACACTACACTACACATCAACACTACAGTACACACCAACACTACAGTTCACCAACACTACAGTACACACCAACACTACAGTTCACACCAACACTACAGTACACACCAACACTACAGTACACCAACACTACAGTTCACCAACACTACAGTTCACCAACAACACTACAGTACACCAACACTACAGTACACCAAGACTACAGCACACACCAACACTACAGTACACACCAACACTACAGTACACCAACACTACAGTACACACCAACACTACAGTACACACCAACACTACAGTACACACTAAAACTACAGTACACCAACACTACACTACACATCAACACTACAGTACACACCAACACTACAGTTCACCAACACTACAGTACACACCAACACTACAGTTCACACCAACACTACAGTACACACCAACACTACAGTACACCAACACTACTAGATTACACCAACACTACAGTACACACCAACACTACAGTACACACCAACACTACAGTACACCAACACTACAGTTCACCAACACTACATTTCACCAACACTACAGTATACACCAACACTGTAGCCATTTTAATGTCTGGATAAAGGCTTTGTTCAATATCTGAAACCACAGTAAAATCCAGCTAATTCTCTTTTCTCTCTTTCTCTCTCTCTCTTTCTCTCGCTCTCTCTCAACCTGTTGTTTCTTGCATATGGTGCAATTATCTGTCAGAGAGACTCCATGAGAAATTTACTTGATAACAATAATTACAGTGTGTGTGTGTGTGTGTGTGTCTTACACAACCTCTCCGCTTCAGAGACTGTTTTTGTCTTAGTTACTATTCAAATACATATTTACAGTGAATATAATTCCCCCTAAAGACAGGCAGACAGGCTTAGATGTTGCCCATCCTGTGGGTCAGAATGTCTTGCATGTGAATTTCCCCGTCCAATCCTGGGTTTGTCTAAATGACTTTATGTACTGTGTGTTTGTGTGAGAGTGAGCTACACTTCCTTAGTATGTTACTACACTCTTTGAAAAAAGGGATCCAAAAGCGTTCTTCAGCTGTCCCCATAGGAGAACCCTTTTAAGTTCCAGATAGAACTCTCTGTAAAAAGGGTTCTACATGGGACCCAAAAGGGTTCTATCTGAAACCAAAAAGGGTTATTCTATGGGGACAGCCAAAGACCCTTTCAGGTTCTAGATAGCGTAGGGGCTGTATAGAGACAGTATGGGACTAGTTCAAGATTTGGGAGGTAAAACAGGAGCAGTATCAGCAGCATTGTCTCCATGTAGTGTAAAGGTTTCTATTATTTGGGGAATGTATTTCCACAAACTAAAGAGACAGCGTGGTGGAGTGTTGAGATTCACCTTTAAAGACTTGGCTGCTTGCTGGATCCATCTGTAATGTGTCATGATTGTGCACCATACAGTACTGTACACACTGGCACAATGAGGCCTGATATATTATGTTTGCTGTGCAATAGTAAATGTGAATACGCTCAGCCAGAGATTAGAGCGTTTGTTCTGTTCCTGTGTATGTTCATGTGCATGCTGTGGTTTATAAAGGGAGATAAACAGGCAGGTAAACAGTCAACCAAACAAGGCAACAGCTCAGTCCTCCTCCTGACTGCAGGGCTGCAGGATTTACTGCCTGTTTGATTTACTGCACACACACACACACACGCGCACACACGCACACACGCACGCACACGCCCTCTGCAGAAGAGAGAGAGAGCACACTAGCCATGGTGGGGGCCATTAGGCTCCAGTAAAATCAGTGTTTGTTTAATAATGCAACCCCATTAAAAACTGGAGCGGGTCATTACTGTGGTGTGTCAGAAAACCTACACTCTCGGTGTCCTCACAGAATGAGAAAATAATTAATATGTATCTAAGAAGGCTTGTAATAACCGAGAGTTTCCCCTGAGCCTGGACAGTGTTGAAACTAATCTGAGACCCTGTTTGTTTCTGTTTAACGGTTTAACACAGCTTTAGGTAATGATGTTTCTGTTTAACGGTTTAACACAGCTTTAGGTAATGATGTTTCTGTTTAACAGTTTAACACAGCTTTAGGCAATGATGTTTCTGTTTAACGGTTTAACACAGCTTTAGGTAATGATGTTTCTGTTTAACGGTTTAACACAGCTTTAGGTAATGATGTTTCTGTTTAACGGTTTAACACAGCTTTAGGTAATGATGTTTCTGTTTAACAGTTTAACACAGCTTTAGGTAATGATGTTTCTGTTTAACGGTTTAACACAGCTTTAGGTAATGATGTTTCTGTTTAACGGTTTAACACAGCTTTAGGTAATGATGTTTCTGTTTAACGGTTTAACACAGCTTTAGGTAATGATGTTTCTGTTTAACGGTTTAACACAGGTTTAGGTAATGATGTTTCTGTTTAACGGTTTAACACAGCTTTAGGTAATGATGTTTCTGTTTAACGGTTTAACACAGCTTTAGGTAATGATGTTTCTGTTTAACGGTTTAACACAGCTTTAAGTAATGATGTTTCTGTTTAACGGTTTAACACAGCTTTAGGTAATGATGTTTCTGTTTAACGGTTTAACACAGCTTTAGGTAATGATGTTTCTGTTTAACGGTTTAACACAGGTTTAGGTAATGATGTTTCTGTTTAACGGTTTAACACAGCTTTAGGTAATTGGTGATTCTGGAGGTGTTTCTCGCCAAGACCTTCCAATTACACTGACCACATTACTTATACTTTACTGACACACGTGTGCACACTCATTTATCCTTTATTGAGAGAAATAAGAGCAGACTGTTATTATAATGCTGGGAGTGGGCCAATAAAAATCTTTCTCCTCTAGGTAAGGGCCTAGGGCAACATACACACAGACGGACGCAATACACACACACAGACGGACGCAATACACACACACACAGACATACGCAATACACACACACACAGACGGACGCAATACACACACAGACGGACGCAATACACACACACAGACGGACGCAATACACACACACACAGCCGGACGCAATACACACACACACAGACATACGCAATACACACACACACAGACGGACGCAATACACACACACAGACGGACGCAATACACACACACACAGACGGACGCAATACACACACACACAGACGGACGCAATACACACACAGACGGACGCAATACACACACACACACAGACGGACGCAATACACACACACAGACGGATGCAATACACACATAAGCACGCACACACATGTACATACGTAAGCACGCATACTTCCACACACACGCAACTCTCTCACACACAGTCTATAGCTTTGCTATAAACATAATTAAATAAATTAAATCCTCTACATTGATATTTTTCTCTAAAATACAAGAATAAAAAAGGATAAATCATGTTTGAAGTTTGATCTAATTTTAGTTGTATATGTTCTTCAATGTACTTGTGAGTGCCTGTATACCTTAGTAACTACAGATCGGAGAGAAGAGCGAGACAGTGTGTGTTTGACCGTGACATACCTGTGAGTGCCTATATAAGTGTAGTAACTTTGTGCTGCCAGAGTATTTGAAGGGTTTCCAGATCTGTGACAGTACTACTGTAACTGAAACAAACAAAGTACAGTCCCTCTAATGCAGGCCTGGTCAAAGGCCAGCCCACGACCTTATTCAATACGGCCGCAGAATCATGTTCAGATCACATAAAGAATTAGCGATAGTAAAGTTTTGAAAAACATATTTGTTATTCAAATTAAAAGCCCAATGAATACTCGCCGCTTGTGGGCATTTATTTTGAAGGCACATATAAATAACAACTGAACGAGGACAGACAGTGATTGACAGGCTGACACACGTCATAGTTACAAATAGTAGCTGGCTAGAAATTGTGCAAAAATGAGTTTTTCTAAGAAAAGGAAAGTAGACAATGAATGTAGAGTGTTCCAGCGAGAGTGGACATCAACACATTTCTTCATTAAGATATCAGGGAAAGCTGTGTGCTTAGTGTGCAGAGAGAGCATCGCTGTCTTGAAAGACTACAACTTGTCCCGACACTTCCAGACAAAACATTCAGAGAAATATAGGAATATATCTTCTGAGTGCATCGAAAGAGTTGCTTTCTCAGTTGCAGAAGCAGCAAGACTTTTCACAAAACCGCATTCAGCAAACGACGGAATTGCGAGAGCTAGCTATGTACTGTCCTACACAATTGCTAAACATAGCAAGCCATTTGCTGAGGGCGAATTAATTAAATCATGTTTAATTACCTCTTTGGGACTGGGGGGCAGTATTGAGTAGCTTGGATGAATAAAACCCAGTAGTAGAGTAAACTGCCTGCTACTCAAGCCCAGAATCGAAGATATGCCTATTATTAGTAGATTTGGATAGAAAACACTCTGAACACTCTCATGTTGTGGATACAGTCACTAAAGTGGTAAACTTCTTAAGAGCAAAATCATTAAACCACAACCAGTTTGTCTCACTGTTGGAAGAGACAGTCGTCATGCAGAGCTCCCCTTCCACACAAACGTGAGGTGGCTGAGTTTGGGGAAGGTGCTTAAAAGGGTGTGGGATCTGAAGTCGGAGTTTGCTGAGTTTTTGCAAATGGAAATATGTGGAATTCTATCAACTGCAAGATAAAGAATGGTTGGCTGATTTTTCCTTCCCTGTGGACATCATGGCCCTCATGAATGAACTGAATTCCAAACTACAAGGGAAGGGCCTTTTTGCACATCAGATGTACAGCCTTGTCAGCCTTCAAGGGAAAATGACTCCTCCTGACCTGCCAAGTAGAAGCCAACAATCTCACCCACCTTCTGACACCACTAGTCTGTTCCCTATCAGATGACAACAATCTCACCCACCTTCTGACACCACTAGTCTGTTCCCTATCAGATGACAACAATCTCACCCACCTTCTGACACCACTAGTCTGTTCCCTATCAGATGACAACAATCTCACCCACCTTCTGACACCACTAGTCTGTTCCCTATCAGATGACAACAATCTCACCCACCTTCTGACACCACTAGTCTGTTCCCTATCAGATGACAGCAATCTCACCCACCTTCCGACACTACTAGTATGTTCCCTATCAGATGACAACAATCTCACCCACCTTCTGGCACCACTAGTCTGTTCCCTATCAGATGACAGCAATCTCACCCACCTTCCGACACCACTAGTCTGTTCCCTATCAGATGACAACAATCTCACCCACCTTCCGACACCACTAGTCTGTTCCCTATCAGATGACAACAATCTCACCCACCTTCTGACACCACTAGTCTGTTCCCTATCAGATGACAACAATCTCACCCACCTTCTGACACCACTAGTCTGTTCCCTATCAGATGACAACAATCTCACCCACCTTCTGACACCACTAGTCTGTTCCCTATCAGATGACAACAATCTCACCCACCTTCTGACACCACTAGTCTGTTCCCTATCAGATGACAACAATCTCACCCACCTTCTGACACCACTAGTCTGTTCCCTATCAGATGACAACAATCTCACCCACCTTCTGACACCACTAGTCTGTTCCCTATCAGATGACAACAATCTCTCCCACCTTCTGACACCACTAGTCTGTTCCCTATCAGATGACAGCAATCTCTCCCACCTTCTGACACCACTAGTCTGTTCCCTATCAGATGACAACAATCTCTCCCACCTTCTGACACCACTAGTCTGTTCCCTATCAGATGACAACAATCTCTCCCACCTTCTGACACCACTAGTCTGTTCCCTATCAGATGACAACAATCTCACCCACCTTCTGACACCACTAGTCTGTTCCCTATCAGATGACAACAATCTCACCCACCTTCTGACACCACTAGTCTGTTCCCTATCAGATGACAACAATCTCACCCACCTTCTGACACCACTAGTCTGTTCCCTATCAGATGACAACAATCTCACCCACCTTCTGACACCACTAGTCTGTTCCCTATCAGATGACAACAATCTCACCCACCTTCTGACACCACTAGTCTGTTCCCTATCAGATGACAACAATCTCACCCACCTTCTGACACCACTAGTCTGTTCCCTATCAGATGACAACAATCTCACCCACCTTCTGACACCACTAGTCTATTCCCTATCAGATGACAACAATCTCACCCACCTTCTGACACCACTAGTCTGTTCCCTATCAGATGACAACAATCTCACCCACCTTCTGACACCACTAGTCTGTTCCCTATCAGATGACAACAATCTCACCCACCTTCTGACACCACTAGTCTGTTCCCTATCAGATGACAACAATCTCACCCACCTTCTGACACCACTAGTCTGTTCCCTATCAGATGACAACAATCTCACCCACCTTCTGACACCACTAGTCTGTTCCCTATCAGATGACAACAATCTCACCCACCTTCTGACACCACTAGTCTGTTCCCTATCAGATGACCAGCGGGAGAAGTATACATCGCTGCTGCGTGCTTTGAACAGTGAATGTTGAGGATTTCAAAGTGTTGGGAAATGACATGCTGTTGGTTTCCTCTCCTTTCACCTTCAGTGTGGATAATGCTTCTACTGACCTGCAACTTGAGCTTATCGATCGTCAGAGTGATGCAGTGATTGGAGAACTATGTATCTCTTGATGAACAAAACTTTCCAAAGATTAGGGGTTCTGCTCAGAAGGTGTTTGTACTGTTTGGGTCAACCTATGTATGTGAACAGAATATAACACGTCAAGGCACAGATCATCTCTTACTGACTCTCACCTCTCAGCAATCCTGCACATAGCGACGTCAGAAACTGTACCTGACTTCACTGTTCTAGTCAATGCCCATCAGAGAGTTGATTGAGTAGTTGAAATGTAATGTTGAGCGCTCTCTTGTTTTTGTGCATACCTGTTAACAAGAGTTCTGTCCGTGGTGCTAAATGCACAGTGTACTTTTCCCTCCGTGTAGTTCATTTCATGTTTAATAATGAAAATACCTACCAAAAGGAGAATGTGGATGTGGTTTATTTCTGTGCATGTTAAAAAAGTAAAATGAGTAGCGCATATGGATGTGATTTACAGTAGATATCTGTCAACACAGTCATACACATGTATAATCCTGTAATATGATTCTGGCCCGCCATGGCAAAAATATATTCTAATGTGGCCCTCCATCGAAAATAATTGCCCAGGCCTGGACTGGTTACCCATAATCCATCTGTGTCAGAGAGGTGACGAGCTGATCCTCTCCTCTTCCACCAGGCTGCTCTCCTCCTTTCACATACTCCCTCTCTCCCACTCTCTCTCCTCAGTGACTGGCAGCTCTGATAGGGGGTTCATTAATGATCTCATCACATCAGTAGGGCAGAGGAGTAACCTACAGTAGAGAAGAGTATCACCGACACACACACACTCTGTCAAGTATAACCCACGCAAATGATGACGCATAGTGTGTGTGTGTGTGGATCAAATGTTTATGAGGAGTGACGGCTTTCTTAAGCAGTGGAAGACTTACCACAAAAACAGCAGAGGTGACACTGCTGTCATGAGTGTATGTATTTCTGACCCTCTCTCTCTCTCTCTCTCTCTCTCTCTCTCTCTCTCTCTCTCTCTCTCTCTCTCTCTCTCTCTCTCTCTCTCTCTCTCTCTCTCTCTCTCTCTCTCTCTCTCTCTCTCTCTCTCTCTCTCTCTCTCTCTCTCTCTCTCTCTCTCTCTCTCTCTCTCTCTCTCTCTCTCAGGGGAAGGTGAGAAGATGTTTCAGAAAGGAAGTCACATAGAGTCCCTCTTCCTCTGTTTGTTGTTGGTGAGTATCTTTCAAATTACATTACTCCTCTTTCTCTCCTCCATCTCCTTTCCCTCCTCTTCTCATCCTCACCCATCTTCAGCAATGAAACAGTGTAACAGATACACAGACGCGTGCGTGAACACACACACACTGAACACACACACACACTCCTACAGACATAACACTGGCAGAGGTACTTTACCAGACTTTAGCAGGTCTTTGCCAGAGGTTGTGAAACATCACAGGTTCCTCCGTGGAGCTCTAAGAGAGCAGTTCTAATCTGGGCCTGAATCTCTCCTGAATCTCTCCTCTCTTCCTCTGATGTTGAAACCTGTTGGCTGTGTGTGTGTGTTGGCTGTATTCCCAGGAGTTTAACTTCCCTCAGAGCTCATTTAATGATCCCCACTAAAGCCACTCCTGGAGGGCTGGATTAGAGAGAGAGAGAGAGAGACCTCTTCCTCATCCCATCTCATCTCTTCCTCCTTCTGCCTCATCCTCCTATCTTCTCTTCTTTCAACCTCTTCCTCACACCTCATCCTCCCATCTCATCTCTTCCTCCTTTCACCTCTTCCTCATCCCAACTACTCTCATCTCCTCTTCCTCCTTCAACCTCTTCCTCATCCAGCCTACAGTACTCCCATCTCCTCACATCCTCCTTCCTCCTCCCCCCTCCTCCATACACAGCCTCAGACTCACGTCTTCCTGTCAGATGTCTCAGTTCTCTCCAGCTCCCCAGCTGCTGCTCAGTCTGTCTTGTGTTTGTTGTTATAGAGTTTGTCAGTGGTGTAAAGTACTTGAGTAAAAATATGTAGATTTTTTACTTCACTACATTCCTTTAACTTCTAGTTTTACTTCACTACAATCCTAAATTAAATAATTACTTTTTACTCCACACATTTCCCTGACATCCAAAACTGCTAGTTACATTTTGAATGCTTAGCAGGACAGGAAAATGGTCAAATTCACACACTTATCAAGAGAACTTCCCTGGTCATGCCTCTGATCTGGCGGACTCATTAGACACTCATGCTTCGTTTGTAAATGATGTTTGAATTTTGGAGTGTGTCACTGGCTATCTGTTAATAAAGAAAATGGTTTCGTCTGGTTTGCTTAACATAAGTAATTTTAAATGATTTATACTTTTACTTTTGATTCTTAACTATATTTTAGCAATTACATTCACTTTTGATACTTACTCTATATTTAAAACCAAATACTTTAAGACTCAAGTAGTATTTTACTGGGTGACTTTCAATTTACTTGAGTCATTTTCTATTAAGGTATCTTTACTTTTACTCAAGTATGACAATTGGGTACTTTTTCCACCACTGCAAACAGTAACTGGTTTCATTTCAGTCTCCGTGTGTTTGAACAGCAGTGTGTAACTTGTTGTTGTGTTTAGAAAATTACATTCTTGACCGTGAGCTGGGGAGAGCTGAGTGTGTGCTGTTTTATTTGTGGGTTCTGATGGATGGATCTGGACAGCAAATCTGTGAGCAGAACAGACAATGGAACACACACACACACACACACACACACACACACACACACACACACACACACACACACACACACACACACACACACACACACACACACACACAAAGAGCCAGGCAGGCAGGTAGCTAATGGTAAGTAAGTTACTGTATATAATGTTACAGTACACCTATTGTAATTTAAATACAGTATCAAAGCAATGACACATGGTACAATAGAGTAAAATTGACTCTATTGTACTGTAAAACGTAAATGCTACAGCACCCCCCAACCCAAAACATCTTCCCACAGCCATGATTGAGGGGATTGGGGTTTGTATTTGACTATAATTACATGGGATTGGTGCAAGCAGGTTGGCTGCTAGGTCATGTGTTTCCACATCACAGCATATCAATTCATATGTGGTGTTTTATATCACTTCCATTTCTAGAGGCCTAACAACGGCTTCCGAAGTGGCAGGGACCACAGGGCAAACAGACCAAAAGGACATGGCATAATACTTAACCATTAACAGTTTAAGACTTGCTACCGCTCCAATCTGTCCCTTATCTATTTTAAATAGATGGGGCACTACTTCTACATACCAGTTAAATCGGTGCAGCTCACTAACGGGTGCAGGTTGACATTTATTGTCATGAGTCTTTTAGGAGCGATATACCATTATATTGTAAAAATTCATATAAGCAAAAATGTGCTGTTTGGTCTTAATTTAAGGTTACGGTTAGGCATTTGGGTTAGCAGTGTGGTTAAGGTTAGGGTTAGTTTTAAAATCAGATTTTAAGACTTTGTGGCTATGCCAGCTAGTGACCACTCTGTAGAGCTGCCTCCAGAGCAAGATTCATGACGAAAAATGCTGACCTGCAACAAATATAGCCTTTTACAAGGCATGCCTCAAGATATGTTAATGAGCCAGAAACAACAAGACCAAGCACCCACTAGTGGTCAAAAGGTTTTTGGCTCCAAAAAGATGGTACGGACTGTATTCTGTGGGATGGAATTACAGTACCATTTGGAATACAGCAATTATTCTCCTGCCCACAAAATCTTCCCAAAATGCACCATAATTTAATGTATGCTGCAGTAAAATGTTTCACAGTATTTTATTGTTGATAATACTCCCAATTACCGTATAAATTACAGTTTTCCTTTACGGTGCACGGACAAATGCCAAACACACACACTTCAGCCACTCGATAAATCAATTATATGCACATTTAAACAACTATGGTCAGTCCCTAAGTTCACTCTGACACCCAGCGTTTGCGGTTTGGTTAGTATGTTATTGTGTGGGTTGGATGGTGGGAGAGATAGTGATGTAACATTCTCTCACTGGCTGACAGATTTAGGGCTACATTAAGGACAACGGCTTGATTGGTCTCTGAAAGGTTCCCGGGGAGATTAATATAGTCTCAATGATTTTCATTTTAGTTATTGAAAGCTGAAGTTAAAGTCTACAAGCTTAAAGGCTATATACTGAAGAATCCTGTAGTGAGTTGAAGCAGAACAAAAAGATTCATCCTAACCCCTTACACTCGTAGAAATGGGCCTATATGGATAGGGCGGATTTGAAATGTTGAACTATAAAAAGCATATAGTTTATATATAAAATCTCAAAACTTGAGATTATGGGGAAATTATCAGACCAAAGTTGAGGACACAACAGTTCACCTGACACAAGACTGAATCCAAACATTACACTGTTGATTTTATGTGCATTTTACATTGACTGTGTTTTTCACAGCATTTTTCAATAACGAAATCTGTAAACACTTTGGATAAATTCAATAACATAAAAATATTCATTGAAATTTGGAAAAAAAATAAGAAAAAAACAAGGGTTTGAGTGAGAGGTCAAACTGGTGTCTCCAAGTGGCAACACATCTCTCCAAACTGCACAGTTCCTAAATCATTTCAACACACTTTTATGACTTAAGGAAAGAGCCTTCAACTATAAGGTGCTTTTTTGAGCTCTCCTAGCTGTGCCGTTGAGGAACTGAAGCAAGCACAAAATATGATCTTACAGGGTTAGGCTTTCAAAAGGCACTTCAGATAAACAGATTGTAATTGTGGTGCGCATAGAATGGAGTCATGAGTGCATTCTGATGTGTGTCCTGCGATTAGTTGTCTTCACAATATGACAAACAGCCTTATTCTGTTCAGGACAACCCAGGGAATAACACCTGTCATCCTGGTAACTGTGGATCACTTATAGAAATCCTATAAATTGATACTGTAAATGACATGAGTTTGACATGAAGTGCACATTTGGACTCATGGGTTTGTGGTTTGCTTGTATGACATCAACGCAGTGTTTATTATAATCCTCAACATCTCACAGTGACAGTGACTCCTCTCAATTGACAGCATTTCCCTCACTGAGACGACAATAAATGTGCTGTTCCGTCCGTGGTTGAGAGAGTGAGACCAAAGCGCAGCGTGGAAAGTGTTCATAATAATTTAATAATGAAACACCGACGAAACAACAACATATAAACGAACATAACGTTCTGCAGGGCTAGACAGCTACTGTGCAAAAACAAGATCCCACAAACTCAGGTGGAAAACAGACTGCCTAAGTATGATTCCCAATCAGAGACAACGATAGATAGCTGCCTCTGATTGGGAACCCTACCCGGCCAACAAAGAAATAGAAAACTAGAATGACCACCCAAATCACACCCTGACCTCACCAAATAGAGAAATAAACAGGCTCTCTAAGGTCAGGGCGTGACATGTGCAAAAGCAGCCCAATTAGCGGGAGGGATGGGTGCATCTTCTTGTCGAGCACGGTGCTCAAGTTTATAATGGCTGTCAGTCAAAACCCATACAGCGCTGTGAAGTGGAGAACCCTGAGCTCTGACGTCATGTATAAAATGTTACTGTACAGCAGATGCGTTCCAATGTAGGCATTTATCAATGACAGATATTCAATTTTCAACCTGCATATGACTGCATATGACAGGGGCTGTGAGTGGAAAGGACTACCGTATAACCAACAACCTGAATAAAAAATACATTTAAGTTTGACTCTTTGCACGCTTTTATATTTGAACTCTCCCCCCTCTCTCTATCTCAGGTGTCCTGTCCTCCCTGTCTCAGGTCAGAGTACAGTAGTTGTGGAGAGTTTGAATTCTACAACCAGACCTTCAGTAGCTGCCGGCCCTGCCCTCCATGCCAGCCTGGACAGGAGCCCCACATGGTGAGACACACTTTCCCTGTGGTGAAATAACTTGAGTGTCCATATCGTGTAAACCCTGACCCCTGTTACCTACCTCCCAGCCATACTTATCAGGTATCAAGGTAAGACCCAGATACAGAATGTGTCGAAGTAACAATGTTTATTACAGCAACAGGGGCAAAGGTACAGAACGGCAGGCAGGCTCAGGGTCAGGGTCTGGTCAAGCAGAGGTCGGTAATCCAGAGGTGGGGTAAAGGTACAGGACGGCAGGCAGGCTCAGGGTTAGGGGCAGGCAGAGTGGTCAGGCTGGTGGGTACAGGATCAGGGGCAGGCAGAGTGGTCAGGCTGGTGGGTAAAGGGTCAGGACAGGCAAGGGTCAAAAACCAGGAGGACGAGAAAACAGAGACTGGGGAAAAGCAGGAGCTGACACAAAAACGCTGGTTGACCTGACAAACAAGACAAACTGGCAACAGACAAACAGAGAACCCAGGTATAACTACACAGGGGATAATGGGGAAGATGGGCGACACCTGGAGGGGGTGGAGACAATCACAAAGGCAGGTGAAACAGAGCAGGGTGTGACAATACTCTCTAGTCTGCCTGTCTGCTCAGACCACCCAGGTAGTTTACTTGACTCACTGATATACACACAGGTACATATGTATGATCTTAATTTGAGCCAATTTTCTACAGCAGGAAAACATTTTTGTAGGGGTTGATACATTTTTCATTAGGGCAAATCGGAAATTAGAAACTTTAGAAGCCTTTTTAAAACTCAAATACATACATGCATACATTAAAAGTATGCATTTCCAAGTTTGCATTCTCCGCAACAAAAGAGTTATCAAATTAAGAGCCTACATCTGTACACCTCCCAGCTCAGAGAGAGTTACCACCTAAATCCCAGTACTGTAAGCCTGTTCAGATTCATAAAGGGGAGTTTGTCACAGTTTGTCACACCATTTAGATTTTTTTCCAAATATTGAAGCCCCGTGGGTAGGAATGGTACAGTAGTCTGTCAGTAACCATGATTCATCAGTTCCCCGGTCAAACCAAAAAGCACAGCAGGCAGCAGCTCACTGGGCCTTAATATGGAGGAGACACACCTCATACACACCTCATACACACACGTACACACATACACACACACACCTATAGACTACTTCACACAACTACACAGAACAACTCCAACAGGTGCACGTCTTTTCCTCTTAATCTAAACAACAATCCTAACACATGTCTAACTGTTTGAATAGTCTGTTGTTCATTAACCTTCTAAGGTTAAGTGATAGTTATTCAACTCTCCTATCTAATTACAGAAAATGACTATAATGTAACCTTGACAAGTAAGCCTATCATTGCTCATGATTGTCTATTTATGTAAGGACTTATCAAACAGAGCATCAACATCATAACCAACCAGGCATTCAGCTCTGTTCCCATCTCTCATCTGTGATCAGTAGTAGTCGTTAGTCTGTAATCTTGCCCTGTGCTTTCCCTCTGTCTCCTTATAATCACTGGGATAATCTACACCCACCTGAGAATCCCCCCCCCCCCAAACACACACACACACACACACACACACACACACACACACACACACACACACACACACACACACACACACACACACACACCAAACAGGACTCTTTCAACTCCCACACAGATCTGCTGTGATCTGATAGAGCAGATCATTTTACTGCAGTGATACACACTGGTTTACCACAACTATGGAGACTGGAAATCAATTTGATCTGGAGAGTCTGGAGAAGGTTTATATGAACCAACAGAAGTAAAGTCAGCCAGGAGATCTGACACTGGGTTGATTCATCCTGACAGAATCCTACTGATAATTTAATCCATTTTTTATCACATGTCACAGTGGCTATATTGGACAAGCCAATAAAGTAGGAAGTTGAAGTGAATATAGTGTTTATGTAGTCTGTAGGACAGGCAGCATCCTGGCGTTAACAGTTTTAATAAAGATACGTCAGACACCTACCTGCCTGTCTGTCAGACTGTAGAGTATTGGTTGTTGTCACAGATTTCCCCCCTTCCCCCCTGAGAGTAGTGCATCAGTCTAGAATATCCTCATTCTATACTAGAACTTACATTTCCACTCCCTCCCCACATCTACTAGGCTGCACGCATGCGCATGCACACACACACACACACACACACACACACACACACACACACACACACGATCTTAACTTGAGCCATTTTTGTGGTGGTTGATGCATCATTCGTGGAAATTACAAACTTTCATAAACCTTTTTAAAACTTAAATACACTATACATTTTACATTTCCTGAATTGCAAATGATCCTACAACAGGGTGATCAAATGAAGATCCTACATCTGTAGACAAACTACACAAAGATCCGTTCAGAATGACTCCTGTTCTTGTTAGCGATCACATTTTACATCTTTAGTCTCAGACTCAGACTGTCAGATCTAGGCTGGGCTCAGCAGAACACAGAAGGCAGCATTAGTATATACACTAACACACAGGTCTATGAACAGCACCACTCATTTCAAGTGCAGGGTATGTGTGTGTGTGTGTATATGTGTATGTGTATGTGAGCACAACACATGCATAACACATGTCTAACATTGTTTATGTGTGTTTTGTTGCAGAACTGTGGCTATGGGACTAAGGATGAGAACTTTGTGTGTGTGTCTTGTCCTGCGGGGAAGTACTCAAAGGGGAAGTATGAGATCTGCAGGAGACATAAGGACTGTGAAGGTCTGTACCGCGCTACAGTACTCACATCTGGGACACCAGACAGTGACGCAGACTGTGGACCCTGCTTACCCGGGTATGTACACACATACAGACACATACATATACACATATACACACAAGCCTACACACTCTCACTATCAGAGTGTCATTGATAAGACAGGACCACCCCATAGGACATTTCTCCCGCACAACTCCCATATCACAAACACAGCCTAGGCTAACCCTCCATTGGCCACGCTACCAGCCTCAATTACCCAGCTGCCATCTGGTCACCCACCAACATGGAGGCAGGAGAAGATATAAACTGTTACAGGACTGATTTAAAGGTCTGATCTCTCTCCCTCTCTCTCTCTCCTTCTCTCTCTACCCCTTTCCTCCCTTTCCACCATATGATATCATTCAGTGGCTGGACCACCTCAAAGGCATTCTCTGGTTTCAATTGAGTTTAAAGTCAATATACAGACTGGAGTGTTTTAGCATAACATTACTGGCTGCTTTAATAGATACTCTCTTTCAGCTGTACTGTATTGGGGGCAGGAATACTGAACACTGTCTGACTGCTGCTGTGATGGAATCAAAATACTCACCAAATTCCTCTAGGTTTTATTAATCTCACGTTTAATGCTTTTGTCGGTGCTCTAACCTGGAGATCGGGTGTTGGTGTTTGATTGAATTTGGTTTAATAGTCATCTCTGATTAATGATAGCCTCTCTGCCCTAGAGGCCTAGAGGACGCCACGCTCTGAAGCAGCTTCCCCTCTCGTCCTCTGTCACAGCTCAGGGCTATATAATACCTTATCTAACCTAATGGTATACAGTACTCCTTCCCCTCTGGGCATCAATACAGCAGTCAGTTCAGCCTTTTCACCTCAGCTGTTATTGTGACACTTCTCCTGTCAAATACGTACATATACACAATATATCTAACATCTCTGTATATAAGAAGACAATACTAGGTACTGTATCAGTATTGTTCTCTAAAGGTTCTCTCTGTGTTTCCTTTCTGTCAGGTATTACATCCAGGAGAACCGGCCCAGGAACCTGTATGGGATGGTCTGTCACTCGTGTCAGAACGCACCGCGCAACACTAAAGAGTGTACGTTCTACTATACTTGACTACTTCTACAACACAAACACACTGTTTCACAGAATCACAGTCAGAGAGGGACGGAGAGCGATCACTGTAAGGTCAGGCGAGTGAGGGCTGTGACCAGTTAATGAACACAGACAGACGGACGGACGGGACGGGACGGGACAGACAGACAGACAGACAGACAGACAGACAGACAGACAGACAGACAGGGCGAGGCAGCATGATGTTAATTCGCCAGCGTCTGGAACTGTTTCCTCATGGTAATGCTCAAACCCAGGAATTGTTTTTGTGTCCGTCGCTCAAACCAACACTCACTGGCACATTGTTTTGACCGGAAATTAATATATATATGTGTAATTTGAATGACTGTGTTGTGAAATATGAAAACCTCAAACACTCAAACAGATTGGAAGCTGCTATGAGGAGGATGGGAGAGAGAGAGGGAAGGAGGGAGGAGGACAGATGAGTGTATACCAACAAACACAAACGTTTTAACAAGTGTCTAATTCTTTCTTCCAGGCAGGGAGTGAGTTAGGGAGGAAGAGAGGGAGGGAGGGGACGTGTGAGGGTACATTTTAATTAACTGTTTTAAATGAAGTCTTGAAATATGTAGTTGAAGCATAGAGTTACTAGCTCAGGGTCAAGACAGGCTAGCACTCGCCAAGTAATCTGTCAATTACTCCGGCTTCCAGCTCAGTGTGCGTGCGTGTGTGTTTGTGTGTGTGTGTTACCGCTGAGCCCAGCTAGCTCCCAGCATGGCGCGGTGGGATAATTAAAAAGTTTGGAGGGCATGAAAAAGATGATTAACATGTTTCCACATGCACTGGGTCTTCTCTTCAACAGCAGCCTGTCATACCATCTCTCCAGGCTATATGCATCTATACATATCTATACCACCTCTGTCTAGCCTCTGTTTAGCACCATCTACTGTAACAGACTGGGTTTAAACTTTGAACCCAGGTTTGTCTAATATAACTGCAGCAGTCTCATGCAATGATAGACCTCGTCAGTCTGATCTGATCAGTGAATAAATAAAGTCTGAAGCAGCATAAAGATGTACAAAAGCTTTAGAGGAGATGACGTCTGTCTGTAGGGTTGAAAGCCTTGGTCTATTCTGACGTCTGTCTGTAGGGTTGAAAGCCTTGGTCTATTCTGATGTCTGTCTGTAGGGTTGAAAGCCTTGGTCTATTCTGACGTCTGTCTGTAGGGTTGAAAGCCTTGGTCTATTCTGATGTCTGTCTGTAGGGTTGAAAGCCTTGGTCTATTCTGACGTCTGTCTGTAGGGTTGAAAGCCTTGGTCTATTCTGATGTCTGTCTGTAGGGTTGAAAGCCTTGGTCTATTCTGATGTCTGTCTGTAGGGTTGAAAGCCTTGGTCTATTCTGATGTCTGTCTGTAGGGTTGAAAGCCTTGGTCTATTCTGATGTCTCACTGTAGGAACAACCTGGTCTCAGAGCATTTTGTATTATTCTGTACGTAAATCCGAGACACTCCATTTAGTATGATATGTTACGTCTCATATAGTTTGTGTTAATTTGTGGAAGTCCATCATGATATGTTTACGAATTACAATTCATATGATGTTACCAATTTGCTAAACATACAATATGTTACGAATTTGCTAAATGTATGATATGTTACAAATTCCAATTTGTTGTAGCTAAAGTTAGCTAGGTGACTAGGTGGCTAACGCTAATGTTAGCTAGCTAGTGATCAGGCCTACCATCGTTGTGTTTTCGGTAAACTTGGGTGAACAGGGAGTACAGGAGGGGACTAAGCACACACCCCTGAGGGGTAAGACATCATGAGGGACATTAATTACCTGTGTAGTATCTGTGTAGTAACTGTGTAGTATCTGTGTGTTCCAGGCATGCTTACCAAAGTCCCCAGTGTCTCAACCAGCAGTACTACCATGTTCCCTCACCCTCACAAAGACGCCACAGGACAGGGTCACCTAGCAACCGCTCTCATCATTGCCATGTCAACCATCTTCATCATGGCCATCGCCATCGTCCTCATTATCATGTTCTACATCCTCAAAGCCAAGCCCAGCGGACAGGGTAACAATCACACACACTCACATACACACACAGTTTCAGTTGGGTTCCCTCCCTGTGTTAAATGGGACATCAGTGTGGACAGTTACTAAACGTTCTCTCTCTCCGTGTGCAGCGTGCTGCTCAGGTCAGGTGGTGAAGGCTGTGGAGGCTCAGACCAACAAACAGGAGGACAAGAAAGATGTTCCAGGTGAGACACTACAACACAGCTTTACAAAATGATACCTCAGGGAAGAGAAAACCACACGACAGTCAACTAACATAATGTATAGTAGTGGCTGGGGCCTCAGGCTTAATCTGCAGTCTAGTCTATAACTAACATAATGTATAGTAGTGGCTGGGGCCTCAGGCTTAATCTATAGTCTATAACTAACATAATGTATAATAGCGGCTGGAGCCTCAGGCTTAATCTATAACTAACATAATGTATAGTAGTGGCTGGGGCCTCAGGCTTAATCTATAGTCTATAACTAACATAATGTATAGTAGTGGCTGGGGCCTCAGGCTTAATCTATAGTCTATAACTAACATAATGTATAATAGCGGCTGGAGCCTCAGGCTTAATCTATAACTAACATAATGTATAGTAGTGGCTGGGGCCTCAGGCTTAATCTATAGTCTATAACTAACATAATGTATAGTAGCGGCTGGGGCCTCAGGCTTAATCTATAGTCTAGTCTATAACTAACATAATGTATAGTACCGGCTGGGGCCTCAGACTTAATCTATAGTCTATAACTAACATAATGTATAGTAGTGGCTGGGGCCTCAGGCTTAATCTATAGTCTAGTCTATAACTAACATAATGTATAGTAGCGGCTGGGGCCCCAGGCTTAATCTATAGTCTAGTCTATAACTAACATAATGTATAGTAGTGGCTGGGGCCTCAGGCTTAATCTATAGTCTAGTCTATAACTAACATAATGTATAGTAGCGGCTGGAGCCTCAGGCTTAATCTATAGTCTATAACTAACATAATGTATAGTAGCGGCTGGGGCCCCAGGCTTAATCTATAGTCTATAGATAACATAATGTATAGTAGCGGCTGGAGCCTCAGGCTTAATCTATAGTCTATAACTAACATAATGTATAGTAGTGGCTGGGGCCTCAGGCTTAATCTATAGTCTATAACTAACATAATGTATAGTAGTGGCTGGGGCCTCAGGCTTAATCTATAGTCTATAACTAACATAATGTATAATAGCGGCTGGGGCCCCAGGCTTAATCTATAGTCTATAACTAACATAATGTATAATAGCGGCTGGAGCCTCAGGCTTAATCTATAGTCTATAACTGACATAATGTATAGTAGTGGCTGGGGCCTCAGGCTTAATCTATAGTCTAGTCTATAACTAACATAATGTATAGTAGTGGCTGGGGCCTCAGGCTTAATCTATAGTCTATAACTAACATAATGTATAGTAGCGGCTGGGGCCTCAGGCTTAATCTATAGTCTAGTCTATAACTAACATAATGTATAGTAGTGGCTGGGGCCTCAGGCTTAATCTATAGTCTAGTCTATAACTAACATAATGTATAGTAGTGGCTGGGGCCTCAGGCTTAATCTATAGTCTAGTCTATAACTAACATAATGTATAGTAGTGGCTGGGGCCTCAGGCTTATTCTATAGTCTATAACTAACATAATGTATAGTAGCGGCTGGGGCCTCAGGCTTAATCTATAGTCTAGTCTATAACTAACATAATGTATAGTAGCGGCTGGAGCCTCAGGCTTAATCTATAGTCTATAACTAACATAATGTATAGTAGTGGCTGGGGCCTCAGGCTTAATCTATAGTCTATAACTAACATAATGTATAGTAGTGGCTGGGGCCTCAGGCTTAATCTATAGTCTATAACTAACATAATGTATAGTAGTGGCTGGGGCCTCAGGCTTAATCTATAGTCTAGTCTATAACTAACATAATGTATAGTAGCGGCTGGGGCCCCAGGCTTAATCTATAGTCTATAACTAACATAATGTATAGTAGTGGCTGGGGCCTCAGGCTTAATCTATAGTCTATAACTAACATAATGTATAGTAGTGGCTGGGGCCTCAGGCTTAATCTATAGTCTATAACTAACATAATGTATAGTAGTGGCTGGGGCCTCAGGCTTAATCTATAGTCTATAACTAACATAATGTATAGTAGCGGCTGGGGCCTCAGGCTTAATCTATAGTCTAGTCTATAACTAACATAAAGGCATTCTCATCCGTGGTGGCTGTCTGTCATGCCTGGTGTCTGTGGGTTTGACACTGATTGAGCGTAGCATGGTGGAATGTTTAGATTAGACTGTGGCCCTAGTTCTAGGCTGTCAGTCTTCCCCTCTCACTAACTAGAATGTTAACCACATTCTACCTGACAATAATACACCTACTGGCGTCTCACAAACTGTAGGCCTACCATTTTACCTCTGGTATGGTAATAGTTATACATACAGTCCTTTAGGTTTAGAAATCAACCTGTTTAAGCTTGCAAATTAAGAATCAAACAAAAGTGTTTTATTCACGAAACTGAATGTACAGTATGTTTATATGTTCTACGTGTATTGGTGAAAGCATACTGTATGTGTGTGTTTATGTATTGGGAAAAGTGTGTGTACACGCATGTCTGTGTGTATTGAGTAGAGCTGGGAACTATGAGTGTAGGTCTGACGTCTCTGAGGCATACACTTTCTAGGCTGGCAGTGCAAGACATTTACAGGCTTTAAACATTGATGTCATTGCATTCGAACACTACAGTTCTGTTATTTGAAAATAATGGGACCTCTGTTCCCCTGGTTATTTATTTTTTATGAATTTTACCCTTGTTTTCTCCCCAATTTCGTGGTATCCAATTGTTAGTAGTTACTATCTTTTCTCATCGCTACAACTCCCGTACGGGCTCGGGAGAGACAAAGGTCGAAAGCCATGCGTCCTCAGAAACACAACCCAACCAAGCCGCACTGCTTCTTAACACAGCGTGTATCCAACCCGGAAGCCAGCCGCACCAATGTTTCGGAGGAAACAACGTGCACCTGGTGACCTGGTTAGTACGCACTGCGCCCGGTCCGCCACAGGAGCCGCTAGTGCGCGATGAGACAAGGATATCCCTACCGGCCAAACGCTCCCTAACCCGGACGACGCTAGGCCAATTGTGTCGCCCCACGGACCTCCCGGGCGCGGCCTGCTGCGACAGAGCCTGGGCTCGAACCCAGAGTCTGCGATGCAGACCCCTGGTTATTTTGTTTCAGACTTTTAACCGCGTTCATGGAACTGTGTGAGAAATAATGTTTGGTAAACAACAGAAAAGAGACAACATATAGACAGACACACACAAACATCAACGACATCACACCTTCCCAGACTAGAGGTCGACCGATCAAGTTTTCATAACAATCGGTAATCAGCATTTTTGAAGACCGATCATGGCCGATTACATTGCACTCCACGAGGAAACTGCGTGGGAGGCTGACTACCTGTTATGCGAGTGCAGCAAGGAGCCAAGGTAAGGTGCTAGCTAGCATTAAACGTATCTTATGAAAAACAATCAATCTTAACATAACCACTAGTTAACTACACATGGTTAATTATATTACTAGTTTATCTAGCTTGTCTTGCGTTGCATATAATCAATGCGGTGCCTGTTAATTTGTCATTGAATCACAGCCTACTTCGACAAACGGGTCATTTAACAAGGCATTTGCGAAAAAAGCACTGTCGTTGCACCAATTTGTACCTAACCATAAACATCAACGCCTTGCTTAAAAAAAAATACACAAGTATATATTTTAAAACCTGCATATTGAGTTAATATTACCTGCTAACATGAATTTCTTTTAACTATGGAAATTGTCACTTCTCTTGCGTTCTGTGCAACAGAGTCCGGGTATATGCAGCAGTTTGGGCCACCTGGCTCGTTGTGAACTGTGTGAAGACTATTTCTTCATAACAAAGACAGCCAACTTCGCCAAACGGAGGATGATTTAACAAAAGAGCATTTGCGAAAAAAGCACAATTGTTGCATGAATGTACCTACCCATAAACGTCAATGCCATTCAAACAGCACTTTCGTGGGTTTGCCAGCAACTCTTTGCTGTGCTTCAAGAATTGAGCTGTTTATGATTTCAAGCCTATCAACTCCTGAGATTAGGCTGGTGTAACCGATGTGAAATGGCTAGCTAGTTAGTGGGGTGCGTGCTGATAGCGTTTCAATTGGTGACGTCACTCGCTCTGAGACCTTGAAGTAGTTGTTGCTCTGCAAGGGCCTTTGTGGAGCGATGGCTAACGATGCTTCAAGGGTGGCTGTTGTCGATGTGTTCCTGGTTCGAACCCAGGGAGGGGCGAGGACAGGGACGGAAGCTATACTGTTACACTGGCAATACTAGAGTGCCTACAAGAACATCCAATAGTCAAAAGTATATGAAATACAAATGGTATAGAGGGAAATAGTCCTATAATTCCTATAATAACTACAACCTAAAACTTCTTACCTGGGAATATTGAAGACTCATGTTAAAAGGAACCACCTGCTTTCATATGTTCTCATGTTCTGAGCAAGGAACTGAAACGTTAGCTTTTTTACATGGCACATATTGCACTTTTACTTTCTTCTCCAACACTTTGTTTTTGCATTATTTAAACCAAATTGAACATGTTTCATTATTTATTTGAGGCGAAATTGATTTTATTGATGTTTAATATTAATCCATCAGGAATCAGGAATCTCACTGCACCCTCATGTGTGGGCTCCCTAGTGGCGCAGCGATCTAAGACTCTGCATCGCAGTGCTAGAGGCGTCACTATAGTACCTAGTTCGAATCCAGGCTGTATCACATCACATGTGATTGGGCAGCGCACAATTGTCCCAGCTTTGGCCGGAGTAGGCTGTCATTGTAATTAAGTATTTGTTCTTAACTGACTTGCCTAGTTAAATAAAGATTAAATAAAAAAAATATGCCATGTCTTGAAATATGCAGACAGACGGAGTAAAACTAAATTTACGTTGTAGTACTTCTGACAGCTTTTTCACTCCGCCCATAACTTTTGGACTTCATAGCTTTTATTATTGAGTCATTGTTAGTTTTACACTTAAGACATGATATCATTGTGATGTAGAATTTGTGCATTTTGTCTCTTGTATATAATACATTCTATACATTATACACTGGATTGTCTCTTGTATATAATACATTCTATACATTATACACTGGATTGTCTCTTGTATATAATACATTCTATACATTATACACTGGATTGTCTCTTGTATATAATACATTCTATACATTATACACTGGATTGTCTCTTGTATATAATACATTCTATACATTATACACTGGATTGTCTCTTGTATATAATACATTCTATACATTATACACTGGATTGTCTCTTGTATATAATACATTCTATACATTATACACTGGATTCTCTCTTGTATATAATACATTCTATACATTATACACTGGATTGTCTCTTGTATATAATACATTCTATACATTATACACTGGATTGTCTCTTGTATATAATACATTCTATACATTATACACTGGATTGTCTCTTGTATATAATACATTCTATACATTATACACTGGATTCTCTCTTGTATATAATACATTCTATACATTATACACTGGATTGTCTCTTGTATATAATACATTCTATACATTATACACTGGATTGTCTCTTGTATATAATACATTCTATACATTATACACTGGATTGTCTCTTGTATATAATACATTCTATACATTATACACTGGATTGTCTCTTGTATATAATACATTCTATACATTATACACTGGATTGTCTCTTGTATATAATACATTCTATACATTATACACTGGATTGTCTCTTGTATATAATACATTCTATACATTATACACTGGATTGTCTCTTGTATATAATACATTCTATACATTATACACTGGATTGTCTCTTGTATATAATACATTCTATACATTATACACTGGATTGTCTCTTGTATATAATACATTCTATACATTATACACTGGATTGTCTCTTGTATATAATACATTCTATACATTATACACTGGATTGTCTCTTGTATATAATACATTCTATACATTATACACTGGATTGTCTCTTGTATATAATACATTCTATACATTATACACTGGATTGTCTCTTGTATATAATACATTCTATACATTATACACTGGATTGTCTCTTGTATATAATACATTCTATACATTATACACTGGATTGAACATACATTTTAGTTAACTGTAATTTCATTAGTTATGCTCCAACTTTCCCTCCATCTTGTCTCAACATCAGGTCTTTTTAAGTCCTATTTTCTTTATGAGATTGTCAGTTGGATATGGGCTCTGCAAGGTTTTGTATATCTTCCCTATCATAGGAACATCCTTTTAGGACTCAAATATGATTTCCTCAAGGTTGCTCTGATGTCCAAAATATGTCAAATCCAAATGTTGTGATGTGAAACTTTTGCATGTAAGTTGCATGTATTTGAAAATATCTACATTGGTCAGTTCAATTATCCTACTACCATATCGTTTATGGTTTTTATGCCTTTCATTTTCTATGTGGACCAATCTACCGGTGCGTTCTGAAACTCTATACAAGGATCGTTCCATAGGGTTGTGTTTTAGGTAGTGTTATTGGTTCTAGAGTGTTCTTAACTAGAAAGTTGTAAATGTTCTTAGCTCAATCCTTTGAAATTAGACAGGTAAAAATATTCTGGAGATGAGCATCTGCATCTTCAACATGCACCCAATGTTCCTCTTTAGTGCATTGAACTATGTCACAAGTAAAAGCCTTGGATGGCGATTGATACAATTCCATGTCTTTGGTGCAGTAATTGGTATTAATACATGTAAAAACTTTGGGAGCCGTGCCATTCTGAAGGCGTTCATTCTGAATCTGTAAGAGTAATGGGGAGATTGTTCAATTGAAATGATCTGCTTTCATATTGTTGAGTAATGGGATAAAGTTATCTTTATATACACTATATGTACACAAACGTATGTGGACACCCCTCCAAAATGAGTGGATTCGGCTATTTCAGCCACACCCATTGTGGAAAATATCTTGCCTGCTACAGCTGCCCCGGTCAACTGTAAGTGTTGTTATTGTGAAGTGGAAAGGGCTCAGCCGTGAAGTGGTAGGCCACACAAGCTCACAAAACAGGACCGCTGAGTGCTGAAGCGCGTAAAAATCGTCTGTCCTCGGTTGCAACACTCACTACCGAGTTCCAAACTGCCTCTGGAAGCAACGTCAGCACAATAACTGTTCGTCGAGGGATTCATGAAATGGGTTTCCATGGCCAACCAGTCGCACACAAGCCTAAAATCAACATGCTAATGCC
>NW_027259064.1:0-42381 GCF_045791955.1 Oncorhynchus clarkii lewisi | reverse complement strand
GAACACCACACAATGGCTGCTACTGTAGGCCTACAATGAACACCACACATTGGCTGCTACTGTAGGCCTACACTGAACACCACACAATGGCTGCTACTGTAGGCCTACACTGAACACCACACAATGGCTGCTACTGTAGGCCTACACTGAACACCACACAATGGCTGCTACTGTAGGCCTACACTGAACACCACACAATGGCTGCTACTGTAGGCCTACACTGAACACCACACATTGGCTGCTACTGTAGGCCTACAATGAACACCACACATTGGCTGCTACTGTAGGCCTACACTGAACACCACACAATGGCTGCTACTGTAGGCCTACACTGAACACCACACAATGGCTGCTACTGTAGGCCTACACTGAACACCACACATTGGCTGCTACTGTAGGCCTACACTGAACACCACACATTGGCTGCTACTGTAGGCCTACAATGAACACCACACAATGGCTGCTACTGTAGGCCTACACTGAACACCACACAATGGCTGCTACTGTAGGCCTACACTGAACACCACACAATGGCTGCTACTGTAGGCCTACACTGAACACCACACAATGGCTGCTACTGTAGGCCTACACTGAACACCACACATTGGCTGCTACTGTAGGCCTACACTGAACACCACACAATGGCTGCTACTGTAGGCCTACACTGAACACCACACAATGGCTGCTACTGTAGGCCTACACTGAACACCACACAATGGCTGCTACTGTAGGCCTACACTGAACACCACACAATGGCTGCTACTGTAGGCCTACACTGAACACCACACATTGGCTGCTACTGTAGGCCTACACTGAACACCACACATTGGCTGCTACTGTAGGCCTACACTGAACACCACACATTGGCTGCTACTGTAGGCCTACACTGAACACCACACAATGGCTGCTACTGTAGGCCTACAATGAACACCACACATTGGCTGCTACTGTAGGCCTACACTGAACACCACACAATGGCTGCTACTGTAGGCCTACACTGAACACCACACAATGGCTGCTACTGTAGGCCTACACTGAACACCACACAATGGCTGCTACTGTAGGCCTACACTGAACACCACACATTGGCTGCTACTGTAGGCCTACACTGAACACCACACAATGGCTGCTACTGTAGGCCTACACTGAACACCACACAATGGCTGCTACTGTAGGCCTACACTGAACACCACACATTGGCTGCTACTGTAGGCCTACACTGAACACCACACATTGGCTGCTACTGTAGGCCTACACTGAACACCACACATTGGCTGCTACTGTAGGCCTACACTGAACACCACACATTGGCTGCTACTGTAGGCCTACAATGAACACCACACATTGGCTGCTACTGTAGGCCTACACTGAACACCACACAATGGCTGCTACTGTAGGCCTACACTGAACACCACACAATGGCTGCTACTGTAGGCCTACACTGAACACCACACAATGGCTGCTACTGTAGGCCTACACTGAACACCACACATTGGCTGCTACTGTAGGCCTACACTGAACACCACACAATGGCTGCTACTGTAGGCCTACACTGAACACCACACAATGGCTGCTACTGTAGGCCTACACTGAACACCACACAATGGCTGCTACTGTAGGCCTACACTGAACACCACACAATGGCTGCTACTGTAGGCCTACACTGAACACCACACATTGGCTGCTACTGTAGGCCTACACTGAACACCACACAATGGCTGCTACTGTAGGCCTACACTGAACACCACACAATGGCTGCTACTGTAGGCCTACACTGAACACCACACAATGGCTGCTACTGTAGGCCTACACTGAACACCACACAATGGCTGCTACTGTAGGCCTACACTGAACACCACACATTGGCTGCTACTGTAGGCCTACACTGAACACCACACATTGGCTGCTACTGTAGGCCTACACTAAAACACCACACATTGGCTGCTACTGTAGGCCTACACTGAACACCACACATTGGCTGCTACTGTAGGCCTACACTGAACACCACACATTGGCTGCTACTGTAGTCTGAATGATAGAACAGCTATTTCCATGTTAAAATATTATGGGATGCCTTTTCTCCTTTGTTTTTGATGGTAGGCCACTCTGATAGGTCTACTACATTACGATCAAATAGTCACAGCATCCACTTGGCCACTGTTAAAACGGTACCTTAGAGCAGGTAGAGCCTCAGTGTTCACAGTAAAACTGTAACTTAAAGCAGGTAGTTTCTGTGTTCACAGTAGACGTGCCCTGGAAGTTGCACAAAATTTTCACAACGTTCCAAGTTTGACTCAGCAGACCTGAAATTTGGTCAGTGCTGAAAATTTGAGGGAACATTGGGTGTCGGAGATCTCTTTTCCTTGGGTGTCGGAGATCTCTTTTCCTTGGGTGTCGGAGATCTCTTTTCCTTGGGTGTCGGAGATCTCTTTCCCTTGTCTTTGGGTGTCGTGGAGATCTCTTTCCCTTGTCTTCGGGTGACAGAGATCTCTTCTCCTTGTCTTTGGGTGTCGGAGATCTCTTCTCCTTGTCTTTGGGTGTCGGAGATCTCTTCTCCTTGTCTTTGGGTGTCAGAGATCTCTTCTCCTTGTCTTTGGGTGTCGGAGATCTCTTTCCCTTGTCTTTGGGTGTCAAGAGATCTCTTCTCCTTGTCTTTGGGTGTCGGAGATCTCTTCTCCTTGTCTTTGGGTGTCGGAGATCTCTTTCCCTTGTCTTTGGGTGTCAAGAGATCTCTTCTCCTTGTCTTTGGGTGTCGGAGATCTCTTCTCCTTGTCTTTGGGAGGTGGTGCGGAGCAACCTTACTTTTTATTTCATTTTTTATTCAAGAGACATCAAATACCAATATATGCCTTTTTGTTTGTGTTTTTATTTACAGTGTTTGTCTGAATTACAATAAAAATGCTTGAATGAATTGTTTGAGATGCCTCATCTTGGTGATTTCACTGGCGGACATGGACGACAGCTCATAGACTTCACATCCAAAATGGCACCCTATTCCCCTATATAGTGCACTACTTTAGACCTCAGACATGTCTTTGGATCCCGAATCAAAGCCCTAACTTCAGGATGGGATACCAGGTCCAAAACAAGTATTGTACTATAAAAAAAGGGTCCAAAAGCAGTGCACTATGAAAGGGAATATGTTGCCATTTGGGACACATGGTTGTTGGTCAGTGCTGTATTACAGTAGAGCTGACTCTGAGCCGGACCCAGCCAGCAGCCTTGGCAGACAGACAGCGAACACCACAGCAATATGGCCATTATTCTCCTCTCCGCCGCCTCAGTGACTCTCTCCTTTCTTGCCCACAACCTGGTCAAATAAAAACACAAACCGTGTGGAGAAAAGAAGAAAAATGCAAACAATTACAACTATACGTTTCCATCCAATTGTTCTAGAGATTTTCATATAAATATATATATTAAATTCACACCAGTGTGTTTCCAACAAACAGACGTGTTGCAGTATGTGATGAGGTAGTGCCGACAAAATTAACTTTTCGCTGAAGTTCACACGTACCGAATAACAATAAATAAGCAAATAAAACTGACGTTAAATAGTAAATGCGACTACTCTGGTCTGGTCACGGGCCTACTCTGGTCTTGTCACGGGCCTACTCTGGTCTTGTCACGGGCCTACCCTGGTCTTGTCACGGGCCTACCCTGGTCTTGTCACGGGCCTACTCTGGTCTTGTCACGGGCCTACTCTGGTCTTGTCACGGGCCTACTCTGGTCTTGACACGGGCCTACTCTGGTCTTGACACGGGCCTACTCTGGTCTTGTCACGGGCCTACTCTGGTCTTGTCACGGGCCTACTCTGGTCTTGTCACGGGCCTACTCTGGTCTTGTCACGGGCCTACTCTGGTCTTGTCACGGGCCTACTCTGGTCTTGACACGGGCCTACTCTGGTCTTGTCACGGGCCTACTCTGGTCTTGTCACGGGCCTACTCTGGTCTTGTCACGGGCCTACTCTGGTCTTGTCACGGGCCTACTCTGGTCTTGTCACGGGCCTACTCTGGTCTTGTCACGGGCCTACTCTGGTCTTGTCACGGGCCTACTCTGGTCTTGTCACGGGCCTACTCTGGTCTTGTCACGGGCCTACTCTGGTCTTGTCACGGGCCTACTCTGGTCTTGTCACGGGCCTACTCTGGTCTTGTCACGGGCCTACTCTGGTCTTGTCACGGGCCTACTCTGGTCTTGTCACGGGCCTACTCTGGTCTTGTCACGGGCCTACTCTGGTCTTGTCACGGGCCTACTCTGGTCTTGTCACGGGCCTACCCTGGTCTTGTCACGGGCCTACTCTGGTCTTGTCACGGGCCTACTCTGGTCTTGTCACGGGCCTACTCTGGGCTTGTCACGGGCCTACTCTGGGCTTGTCACGGGCCTACTCTGGGCTTGTCACGGGCCTACTCTGGGCTTGTCACGGGCCTACTCTGGTCTGGTCACGGGCCTACTCTGGGCTTGTCACGGGCCTACTCTGGTCTTGACAGGGGAGCTCTAGACAACAGCTGGCAGATACAGTGCAGGAAGGCTAGTCTACATGATGACATTATGGATAAGAGAGAGAACGGTTTTATTTGTCAAAACGGCAGTCAAGCATCGAACGTCATGTCACCGGAATAAGACCCTCGATATTTATTGGAAAGGAGCATCAAGATCACTGCACTTTCACCACCCTGTGACGTTTCTAAATTATTTATTCTGTAGCCTAATAAACTGCAGGGTTTTCCTGAGTCCTAGTGGGAGGATCACACACCATATCATGGCGTGACTCCAAGTTTACGTCCATATGATGGTTAATTGTATGAACATTTTCACATTAAAAAAAGGCATTTCACCACCATTTCTCGCATAATTAATTTTTACAGACACAAAAAACATCCACCACGTCGAATGAACAAATGATCTGTCAGCGTTTATCAAATTGGACCGAAAACTACCCGTTTTCATCACAGACATCGTGATTTTTATTTATACAGAATTACTTTACTCTCAGAAAAACACTACGCGGTTATAGTCACAGTATTTTGTATTTGTGTTTTGTATATATATATATATCATTGCAGATCTCGTACAATCTCGACAAGGACGTTGTGAACATACGGTAGTAGACAGGTTCCATCTAACGTGGAATACTCCCGATACTGTTGGCAGAAACGCCAGATCTTACCCTTTTGAAATCGTTCATGTTCGTTGCCTGTACAGGGGTCCCGATAAAAGTAAGGTAATTGATTTTAGTCGTCTCTTCATCCCCTTGATTGTTCTTCACAAACATCTGTTAGAACAAAAAAACCGGAAGAACCACAGATTATATCATTACAAGGGGACACAGCCAGTAGAAACGAAAGGATTTCAATTCACGCACGTTTGGTTGGAACCTAAATTGCAAATCAAGAAGTATTGAAACTCACTATATGCAATAAGAGAGATTCTTTATATCACAGCTAGAGCGTAATAAACTGCAGTTGAACAGGAGAGTACCACGTTTTGCCACTAGATGGCAGCATTGTCCTATATTTACATAACTAATTACACCTGGGCAACATCTCAATAGTTAAATGTGGCTTTCTCCCTCTCCTCCATCAAAAACAGAGTTAAAAGGAGTTTCCTGAAAGGCTTAAACTATATATATATATATATATATATATATATATATATATATATATATATATATATATATATATATATATATATAAAAAAACATTTTTATTCATCTGTTATTTATCTGTCTCTTTTTCAAGTGAGAAAGTAGAATATACACTGCTCAAAAAAATAAAGATCTAGGATGTGATCTAGGATGTGATCTAGGATGTGATCTAGGATGTGATCTAGGATGTGTTATTTTTGAGCAGTGTATATATATTAGTTACACTGGGAGACAACATAAAACACAACAATAAATGATATCGAAGTAGTCAGTTCTCTTTATGAACGAGCAGCGCATCGACCTACTTACGGTGACGCTCTGAACGTTCTGGAACTTGACGTATCTCAGCGGAATCAACCCGTCGTCCTTGAAGTCCTCCTCGGCCAGGTCCAGGGTCTGGGTGGCCTCGCTCCGCTCGGCATCGTCAAAGTCCATGGAGCGAGGAAGGTTAATGAAGATCTTCACACACTTTGGTGCCTGGGCTGTTGGGGAGGGACAAATGGGACGTATGAGACAACAAGGCAACCCAAGCTGGCATGGGGAAACTCAACACAACACATGACTGTGATCGTTCCAATAAAACGCCAACATCTAACTACTCAATGGGCAAAGGATGATATTTCAAAGGCTTTTCCTGAATAAAATTAGACTAGTACGGGTGTTTTACTAGGGAAACGGAGAAACATTTATGAAACACCCGGGGAGAGGAAGGACTCACCGAAGTCAGAGGTCTGCAGCTTCATGGAGTACAGCTTGACAGGTTGGTTAAAGGCCATCGTAACGAGGAGCTGAAGGGGGTGAAAATATGGGTTAACTGAGGAGTGTAAACTACACACTGACACCTAAATCTACTAAGACGGTTTAGCCTGCAGGTTGGCCTGAGGTAACAGAAGGTAACACCAGTCAGGAAGACGGTTTAGCCTGCAGGTTGGCCTGAGGTAACACCAGTCAGGAAGACGGTTTAGCCTGCAGGTTGGCCTGAGGTAACACCAGTCAGGAAGACGGTTTAGCCTGCAGGTTGGCCTGAGGTAACACCAGTCAGGAAGACGGTTTAGCCTGCAGGTTGGCCTGAGGTAACACCAGTCAGGAAGACGGTTTAGCCTGCAGGTTGGCCTGAGGTAACAGAAGGTAACACCAGTCAGGAAGACGGTTTAGCCTGCAGGTTGGCCTGAGGTAACAGAAGGTAACACCAGTCAGGAAGACGGTTTAGCCTGCAGGTTGGCCTGAGGTAACACCAGTCAGGAAGACGGTTTAGCCTGCAGGTTGGCCTGAGGTAACACCAGTCAGGAAGACGGTTTAGCCTGCAGGTTGGCCTGAGGTAACAGAAGGTAACACCAGTCAGGAAGACGGTTTAGCCTGCAGGTTGGCCTGAGGTAACAGAAGGTAACACCAGTCAGGAAGACGGTTTAGCCTGCAGGTTGGCCTGAGGTAACACCAGTCAGGAAGACGGTTTAGCCTGCAGGTTGGCCTGAGGTAACAGAAGGTAACACCAGTCAGGAAGACGGTTTAGCCTGCAGGTTGGCCTGAGGTAACACCAGTCAGGAAGACGGTTTAGCCTGCAGGTTGGCCTGAGGTAACAGAAGGTAACACCAGTCAGGAAGACGGTTTAGCCTGCAGGTTGGCCTGAGGTAACAGAGGGTAACACCAGTCAGGAAGACGGTTTAGCCTGCAGGTTGGCCTGAGGTAACACCAGTCAGGAAGACGGTTTAGCCTGCAGGTTGGCCTGAGGTAACACCAGTCAGGAAGACGGTTTAGCCTGCAGGTTGGCCTGAGGTAACAGAAGGTAACACCAGTCAGGAAGACGGTTTAGCCTGCAGGTTGGCCTGAGGTAACAGAAGGTAACACCAGTCAGGAAGACGGTTTAGCCTGCAGGTTGGCCTGAGGTAACACCAGTCAGGAAGACAGTTTAGCCTGCAGGTTGGCCTGAGGTAACACCAGTCAGGAAGACGGTTTAGCCTGCAGGTTGGCCTGAGGTAACACCAGTCAGGAAGACGGTTTAGCCTGCAGGTTGGCCTGAGGTAACAGAAGGTAACACCAGTCAGGAAGACGGTTTAGCCTGCAGGTTGGCCTGAGGTAACAGAAGGTAACACCAGTCAGGAAGACGGTTTAGCCTGCAGGTTGGCCTGAGGTAACACCAGTCAGGAAGACGGTTTAGCCTGCAGGTTGGCCTGAGGTAACACCAGTCAGGAAGACGGTTTAGCCTGCAGGTTGGCCTGAGGTAACACCAGTCAGGAAGACGGTTTAGCCTGCAGGTTGGCCTGAGGTAACACCAGTCAGGAAGACTGTTTAGCCTGCAGGTTGGCCTGAGGTAACACCAGTCAGGAAGACGGTTTAGCCTGCAGGTTGGCCTGAGGTAACACCAGTCAGGAAGACGGTTTAGCCTGCAGGTTGGCCTGAGGTAACAGAAGGTAACACCAGTCAGGAAGACGGTTTAGCCTGCAGGTTGGCCTGAGGTAACAGAAGGTAACACCAGTCAGGAAGACGGTTTAGCCTGCAGGTTGGCCTGAGGTAACACCAGTCAGGAAGACAGTTTAGCCTGCAGGTTGGCCTGAGGTAACACCAGTCAGGAAGACGGTTTAGCCTGCAGGTTGGCCTGAGGTAACACCAGTCAGGAAGACTGTTTAGCCTGCAGGTTGGCCTGAGGTAACACCAGTCAGGAAGACGGTTTAGCCTGCAGGTTGGCCTGAGGTAACACCAGTCAGGAAGACGGTTTAGCCTGCAGGTTGGCCTGAGGTAACAGAAGGTAACACCAGTCAGGAAGACGGTTTAGCCTGCAGGTTGGCCTGAGGTAACAGAAGGTAACACCAGTCAGGAAGACGGTTTAGCCTGCAGGTTGGCCTGAGGTAACACCAGTCAGGAAGACAGTTTAGCCTGCAGGTTGGCCTGAGGTAACACCAGTCAGGAAGACGGTTTAGCCTGCAGGTTGGCCTGAGGTAACACCAGTCAGGAAGACGGTTTAGCCTGCAGGTTGGCCTGAGGTAACAGAAGGTAACACCAGTCAGGAAGACGGTTTAGCCTGCAGGTTGGCCTGAGGTAACAGAAGGTAACACCAGTCAGGAAGACGGTTTAGCCTGCAGGTTGGCCTGAGGTAACACCAGTCAGGAAGACGGTTTAGCCTGCAGGTTGGCCTGAGGTAACACCAGTCAGGAAGACGGTTTAGCCTGCAGGTTGGCCTGAGGTAACACCAGTCAGGAAGACGGTTTAGCCTGCAGGTTGGCCTGAGGTAACAGAAGGTAACACCAGTCAGGAAGACGGTTTAGCCTGCAGGTTGGCCTGAGGTAACAGAAGGTAACACCAGTCAGGAAGACGGTTTAGCCTGCAGGTTGGCCTGAGGTAACACCAGTCAGGAAGACGGTTTAGCCTGCAGGTTGGCCTGAGGTAACACCAGTCAGGAAGACGGTTTAGCCTGCAGGTTGGCCTGAGGTAACACCAGTCAGGAAGACGGTTTAGCCTGCAGGTTGGCCTGAGGTAACACCAGTCAGGAAGACGGTTTAGCCTGCAGGTTGGCCTGAGGTAACAGAAGGTAACACCAGTCAGGAGAAGCATACATATGAAAAAGTAACCCAACAGACAAGACATTGTTTTTCACCAGGTGAGTGATATTTTTATCCTTGTTAATATAGAAAAAAGACAACAGATGCAAGTTCTCACCTGTAAAGTCTACTAGAAAGTAGCCACACTGGAGGTGAACAATTTCAGCACATTCAGACCGCTCTGAACTAAGGAAGGAGACGCTGACGGCGATCCCATCCTCAGACTCACCTGCTCATCGCAGTCAGACTCCAGGTAGGTGGTGTCCTTGACTAAGCAGT
The DNA here is from genome assembly GCF_045791955.1 of Oncorhynchus clarkii lewisi. Lineage (NCBI taxonomy): Eukaryota > Metazoa > Chordata > Actinopteri > Salmoniformes > Salmonidae > Oncorhynchus > Oncorhynchus clarkii. The sequence continues at coordinate 32,925 of NW_027259064.1, read as the reverse complement.
TGTCAAAGCCGCTCTCGTCGCTCTCGTTTAGACACTCACAGCCAGCTTTGTTCACAAACGGCATCAGGTCCATCTGAACACACAGAATCAAAATTATTCAGACAAGGCAAGCCCGTGTTAAGGCCACATTACAAGGCCGTGTTAAGGCCACATTACAAGGCCGTGTTAAGGCCACATTACAAGGCCGTGTTAAGGCCACATTACAAGGCCGTGTTAAGTCCACATTACAAGGCCGTGTTAAGTCCACATTACAAGGCCATGTTAAGGCCACATTACAAGGCCGTGTTAAGGCCACATTACAAGGCCATGTTAAGGCCACATTACAAGGCCATGTTAAGGCCACATTACAAGGCCGTGTTAAGTCCACATTACAAGGCCGTGTTAAGTCCACATTACAAGGCCGTGTTAAGTCCACATTACAAGGCCGTGTTAAGGCCACATTACAAGGCCATGTTAAGGCCACATTACAAGGCCATGTTAAGGCCACATTACAAGGCCATGTTAAGGCCACATTACAAGGCCATGTTAAGGCCACATTACAAGGCCGTGTTAAGTCCACATTACAAGGCCGTGTTAAGTCCACATTACAAGGCCATGTTAAGGCCACATTACAAGGCCATGTTAAGGCCACATTACAAGGCCATGTTAAGGCCACATTACAAGGCCATGTTAAGGCCACATTACAAGCCCGTGTTAAGTCCACATTACAAGGCCGTGTTAGGTCCACATTACAAGGCCATGTTAAGGCCACATTACAAGGCCATGTTAAGGCCACATTACAAGGCCATGTTAAGGCCACATTACAAGGCCATGTTAAGGCCACATTACAAGGCCGTGTTAAGGCCACATTACAAGGCCATGTTAAGTTCACATTACAAGGCCATGTTAAGTTCACATTACAAGGCCATGTTAATGCCACATTACAAGGCTGTGTTAAGGCCACATTACAAGGCCGTGTTAAGGCCACATTACAAGGCCGTGTTAAGGCCACATTACAAGGCCGTGTTAAGGCCACATTACAAGGCCATGTTAAGTTCACATTACAAGGCCATGTTAATGCCACATTACAAGGCTGTGTTAAGGCCACATTACAAGGCCGTGTTAAGGCCACATTACAAGGCCATGTTAAGGCCACATTACAAGGCCGTGTTAAGGCCACATTAGAAGGCCGTGTTAAGGCCACATTACAAGGCCGTGTTAAGTCCACATTACAAGGCCATGTTAAGTCCACATTACAAGGCCGTGTTAAGTCCACATTACAAGGCCATGTTAAGTCCACATTACAAGGCCGTGTTAAGTCCACATTACAAGGCCATGTTAAGGCCACATTACAAGGCCATGTTAAGGCCACATTACAAGGCCATGTTAAGGCCACATTACAAGGCCATGTTAAGGCCACATTACAAGGCCATGTTAAGGCCACATTACAAGGCCGTGTTAAGGCCACATTACAAGGCCATGTTAAGGCCACATTACAAGGCCGTGTTAAGGCCACATTACAAGGCCATGTTAAGGCCACATTACAAGGCCGTGTTAAGGCCACATTACAAGGCCGTGTTAAGGCCACATTACAAGGCCGTGTTAAGGCCACATTACAAGGCCGTGTTAAGGCCACATTACAAGGCCGTGTTAAGGCCACATTACAAGGCCGTGTTAAGGCCACATTACAAACACAAGAGCAGCTTCACAGCGTGCAGCAGCGCCGCCTGAAATGTTGACTTTGCTTTAGAGAAACGCAGTATCCTTTTGTAGTGGACGGTTAGCTCTGCTTCTGTCTCTTCTGAGATGTTTAGATTTGAGTCATTTAGCAGAGCGACTGACGGTTTTTTTAAGAGAATTCATCTTAAAAAGATAGACATGTGGTTGTCCCACCTAGCTAAGTCATAGCGATTAGAGTCGGGACGATACCATAATCTCAATGTCTTTTTTTTTTTTTTACTGGCAAAAAAATGAAAACACAAAACAGACCAAACTCTTTAGTCCTTTAAAAAAACCTGCTGTACGTAAAATATTGTGCTATAGCTCGGATAAATAAATAAATATGACTCTCTCTGACAACATAGTGACGTTTGTTTCCAACACGGTATTCTCCTAAAGAAGTGAAATCTGTTTTGTACAGCGATACTGGTATAATCCCAGCCCTAATAGAAACGACACGTTTCCTCAATGAAGTAACTATCAGCAAAATCAGAGCTAGTCAGAGGCCTGTCCCGAGGCCTGTCCCAAAGTACTGCCATACTGGACCCAGAATTGGCTTGTCGTATTAACGGAACTTCCGCAGTACGCTGTGGTACGGTCCAGAAGCTTCTGAGATTGGCGTCCCGCCTCGGGAAGAACGGGGAAAGGAACCCGCTCTGTTATGGGGCAATTCCACTGGAAACAGAATGATGCCGAAACTAATCACCAAGCCGACTGGGTGAATAGTCTGTCGATGTTCAGACACTGAAACCTAATTTCTACTGTGAGTCGTTATCGATAAGAGCGTCTGCTAAGTGAATAAATTGTAACTTATTATAGGAACATTCGGAGTCTCGGCATCATTATTTTACAGTGGAATTGCCCCCCTTATACACTGAGTATACTAAGCATTAGGAACACCTTCCTGATATTGAGTTCAACCCCCCCCCCCCCCCCTTCCCCTCAGAACAGCCTTAATTCTGGGCATGGACTCTACAAGGTGTCGAAAGAGTTCCACAGGGCTGCTGGCCCATTTTGACTCCAATGCTTCCCACAGTTGTGTCAAGTTGGCTGGATGTCCTTTGGGTGGTGGACCATTCTTGATACAGATGGGAAACTGTTGAGCGTGAAAAACCCAGCAGCGTTGCAGTTCTTGACACAAACCGGTGTGCCTGGGAGCCTACTACCATCACCTGTTCAAAGGGCACTTAAATATTTTATCTTGTCCGTTCACCCTCTGAATGGCACATATACACAATCCATGTCTCAATTTGGTATTTTATTAGGATCCCCATTGGCTGTTGGTATGTTATTAGGATCCCCATTGGCTGTTGGTATTTTATTAGGATCCCCATTGGCTGTTGGTGTTTTATTAGGATCCCCATTGGCTGTTGGTATTTTATTAGGATCCCCATTGGCTGTTGGTGTTTTATTAGGATCCCCATTGGCTGTTGGTATGTTATTAGGATAACCATTGGCTTTTGGTATTTTATTAGGATCCCCATTGGCTGTTGGTATGTTATTAGGATCCCCATTGGCTGTTGGTATGTTATTAGGATAACCATTGGCTTTTGGTATTTTATTAGGATCCCCATTGGCTGTTGGTATGTTATTAGGATCCCCATTGGCTGTTGGTGTGTTATTAGGATCCCCATTGGCTGTTAGTGTGTTATTAGGATCCCCATTGGCTGTTGGTATTTTATTAGGATCCCCATTAGTTGTTGCAGTAGCAGCAGCTACTCTTCCTGGGTTCCACACAAAACATGAAACATAATACAGAATGACATTATACAGAACATCAATAGACAAGAACAGATCAAGGACAGAACGACATACATTTAAAGAAAGTGCACGTAGCCTACATACCAATGTTTACACACAAACTATCTAGGTCACATGGGGGAGAGGTGTTCTTTTATCTGTTTTTTTGAAACCAGGATTGCTGTTTATTTGAGCAATATGAGATGGAAGGAAGTTCCCTTCAATAAGGGCTCTATTTAATACTGTATGTTTTCTTGAATTTGTTCTGGATTTGGGGACTGTGAAAAGACCCTGGTGGGACGTCTGGTGAGGTAAGTGTGTGTGTCAGAGCTGTGTGTAAGTTGACTATGCAAACATTTTGGGATTTTCAACACATGAATGTTTCTTCTAAAAAGAAGAAGTGATGCAGTCAGTCTCTCTTCAACTCTTAGCCAAGAGAGACTGACTGTATAGTATTTATATCAGCCCTCTGATTACAATTAAGAGCTAAATGTGCCTCTCTTTTCTGGACCAGCTGCAGCTTAACTAGGTCTATCCTTGCAGCACTGGACCAATTCCCCTTCATCTGGGGAGGCGGCATTGTAGCCTAGTGGTTAGAGTGTTGGACTAGTAACCGAAAGGTTGCAAGATCGAATCCCCGAGCTGACAAGGTACAAATCTGTCGTTCTGCCCCTGAACAAAGGCAGTTAAAAATAAGAATTTGTTCGTAACTGACTTGCCTAGTTAAATTAAGGTAAAAAATAAATGAATCTACATTGCTTGAAGTGGATTTAACAGGTGACATCAATAAGGGATCTTAGCTTTCACCTGTGTAACCTGGCGGGTAGGAGCCTTGGAACTAGTTGCTGGATGAAACCCCCAAGCTGACAAGGTAAAAAAATCTGCCCCTGGTCCTCGACGGGATAATTTATTTGTAGAAGGACTGAAAAGCTCAGTTCTGGTGACTTTTTAAAAAAGTACATTCTACTCTAAAAAACGAATTGAGAAAAAAAGTATATAAAATATAATTTCCACCTCCAGTAATGAGCCCAAAAACATACTGGTTTAAAAAAAATATATTTTTACAATAATTTTCTTAAAATATTGGATCAATATGGTCTTATATGATCAGATGTGCTATTAGCAATTAGCATTACTACCTGTAGCCCAACTGATGAAGCATAGTGGCCATAAAATGGGCATTGGGGTTTGTCCATCTGCATTCACCCCATTGGACACAGCATCCTGACTGTTATTAAAGCTACCAAATTCACATAGAAACGTGAGTTATAGATCTGTCACTCTCCCGGTCAACTGTAAGTGTTATTGTGTTATTGACTGTACGTTTGTTTATCCCACGTGTAACTCTGTGTTGTTGTATGTGTCAAACTGCTTTGCTTTATCTTGACCAGAGGTCGCAGTTGTAAATGAGAACTTGTTCTCAACTGGCCTACCTGGTTAAATAAAGGTGATCTGGCCTATCTGGTTAAATAAAGGTGAAATAAATCAATAAAATAAAAAAATAGGAGCAACAACAGCTCAGCCACGAAGTAGTAGGCCACAGAAGCTCACAGAACGCAACCGACGAGGTTCTTAGACTTGCTTTTCAATGAGAATGACAGATCTATAAAACACACATTTCTATGTGAATTTGGTCAGGTCAACCCCCCCAAAAAAAGGGGTACACATATTTCAGCTTTAATTAAAGCCTACGACGTCAGATCATGAAACACAAGTTCAAACACATTTTTTATCTAACCAAATGATTAGATGGCCTGCAAAAATGGTTTTTCAATTTTAAAAACGCACAGAAAGAAATACTATATTGTTCCTTCACAGGAATTACCGTCTTCAGAGAATGTTTTTTGTAATATATCTACAGATCATCTCTGTCTGGAGCACATAAAGCATTAGTAAAAGAATGCGGATGAGGGAGCCAAATGAACGTGATTCGGGTTCCTGACGTTCACCACAAAAAAAAAAAAATGACCAGCAATGTTGCCTCTAAGACATTCTTGAAACTCTGGTTGTCATTGTATTTTTGTAAGATGATCCCAGAATTGAAGGAGTAGAGAAATAAACGTGATAGAAATGGAAAACTGGGAACCAAAACTGATTTCAAAAGAGTTTTTCCCGTAATTGCTTTAACAATTGTTGTGCATTGACTGCTGGTGAGAACACGTGTCTCCCACGCTATGGGTCTCACAACTTGAATGTGCGTGGAGAGGAATATTTAAGAGTATATTATTTACCTTGCATTGAACACAACAACAAGCCAACTAGGTATATAAATTAACTATTTTACTACGAGGTTGTCTGATTTTGTTTTAATAACATTATAAAAATAGTAGCACTTGTAAGTAATCCATCCACCTGACAGGTGTGGGATATCAAGAAGCTGATTAAAACAGCATGATTATTGCACAGGTGCACCTTGTGCTGGGAAGAAGGCCACTAAGTGTGCAGTTTTGTCACACAATGCCACAGATGTCTCAAGTTGAGGGAGAGTGCAATTGGCCTGCTGACTATATGAATGAGCTTTTGCCAGATAACTGAATGTTAATTTATCTACGTTAAACCTCCAACGTTGTTTTAGAGAACATGGCAGTATGTCCAACCAGTCTCACAACCGCAGACCACGTGTAACCACGCCAGCCCGGGACCTCCACATCCAGCTTCTTCACCTGATCGTCTGAGACCAGCCACCTGGACAGCTGATGAAACTGAGGAGTATTTCTGTCTGTAATAAAGCCCTTTTCTGGGGAAAAAGTCATTCTGATTGGCTGGTCCAGGCTACCCAGAGGGCGGGCCTGGCTCCCAAGTGGGTGGGTCTATGCCCTCCCAGTCCCACCCATGGCTCCACCATGGCCCAGTCATGTGAAATCCATAGATTATGGCCTAATGAATTTATTTCAATTGATTGAGTTCCTTATATGAACTGTAACTCGGTGAATTTGTTGCATGTTGCATTTTTGTTTAGTATACTTTGCCACTATTTTTTTTACTTTAGTTTATTTGGTAAATATTTTCGTAACTCTTCTTGAACTGCACTGTTGGTTAAGGGCTTGTAAGTAAAGCATTTCACAGTAAGGTTCCACACTTGTTGTATTCGGCGCATGTGACTAATAAAGTTTGATTTGATTTTAATATATTTATTAATTTGGAAATTATATGTATAAGGCTATGCCATCTCCAAACCAGTCAGACCCCCTGGAGATGTGAATTGCTACTCTGAACTCAAAAACGAATCTCTCCAGAATGCATAAGACGGAAATCTGTTGCAGTGACTGACAACTTTGACCCCTTGCTTCAGTCATTCACAGAAGTTTAAAATAGACAAAAAAAATGTCTGAGTGATATCAATTCATCATATACTCACATATCCCTTGGGAATGTCTGAGTGATACCAATTCATCATATACTCACATATCCCTTGGGAATGTCTGAGTGATACCAATTCATCATATACTCACATATCCCTTGGGAATGTCTGAGTGATACCAATTCATCATATACTCACATATCCCTTGGGAATGTCTGAGTGATACCAATTCATCATATACTCACATATCCCTTGGGAATGTCCGAGTGATACCAATTCATCATATACTCACATATCCCTTGGGAATGTCTGAGTGATACCAATTCATCATATACTCACATATCCCTTGGGAATGTCCGAGTGATACCAATTCATCATATACTCACATATCCCTTGGGAATGTCCGAGTCCTCGTTGCTTCCAGGGTCGTTTTCTACATGCTGCTTGATCTTCTCCTCTAGTCCTGAGGCATCGGCACCCTGATAGAGGTCGACGCGCACTTTGTTACGGAAAAACAAAAACGTTGGCGTGGCAGAGATGTTGTTGGCAGCAGCCGTTGCCTGAGAGAGAGAAAAAAAACGAGGGGAGATTGACATTGAAGTCACATGCCTAACCCCACACACACTAGATTTCTTCATCTGTATTGCTCAATGAATGACATGAGGAGGTTGACATGTTTGAGGCTATAAATCTTTTTTTTTTTTTTATGTTTACAGTATCTCCTATGACGACAACAACAACAACAACATAATGGAGTACCTGGTGTTTTGATTACGATACAGTAGGGTGTATTATTAAAACTCAAAAATAACCTCACCTGACAGACGTGTACATCGACTTCAAGAAAAACCACGTGTGGGTACTTGTTACTCAACATGTTGAAAGCTGGGGATATTCTGACACAGGGTCGACACCTGGGGAGAGAAGGAGTTTATTAGGAAGCTGGTATTGTCGCGACTACTGTTGTTGTTGTTATTTTTGACGTTAGCGATCATCAAAACGGGCTGTTTATGAACCAAACTAGAACTAAAAAGTTGTAAGCCATACACGTGGATTAACTAAAGCTAAAATAGTAGCTAGGTACGTGTTCTTCATCCCGGGGTGTATTCCTTCTGGCTTTTTTGGTTGCAAAACGTTTCTTAAACGGAAACAAACAAAACGTGCCTACCTGAGGTGTATTCATTACGTTTTGTTCTGTTTACGGGAAACAAACAGAACAATACGTGGAGGGGCCTACGTGATTTTATCCAATATAAACTCTTGTTTTTTGCGTTTTCCGTTTGGAGTAAACGGTGTCTGTTGCACGTTTTGGAACAGATGATTTTTTTTTTCGCAGAATGTGCGTGAATGAATACACCCCTGAATTTGTCCAATATAAACTATCGTTTCCGTTTGCAACTGTTTTGGCGGAATGAATACACCCCGCTAGTTAAAAGATGTGTGTACCCCTTTCACTGGGAAATTCATTGTAGATGCCTATCAAAACCAACAGATAGCTAGCATTGTTGTACCACAAATTATACAGAAAACATTTCACTCTATTGCAAAGTAATTGTCAGACTACTGGGTTGCCAAGTACCGCAGCTACTCTGTGGAGTTAGCTTAACATGCTATCTTAGCCTGTCTGATATTGCTAAGTCATAGCTGGCTAAAGCTAACCACCGTTAGCTAGTTAGCCAACGTTGGCGTAGCTAACAGTGTGGTGTTGTCCTGAGTTATTTTATCACGCTTTTAAGTAGCTTCTTTGAAAGTATTCCCGATACACTACGAAAACCCGAAACCAGTTGACCTACTAGGTAATTATACATTTGCCAATGAAATTGGATCACCCACTTCAGTTTAGATCCGGTCTAGCATGCTAGCCAAGGCCTGGGAATATATTTTGAACCTTACCCTGCCATTGTGAACTTCACTACGGCAAGTCTCGAACCGGCGGCTGTTAACTCAGGTTGAAATTCTGAATCATTCCCGATTACTTTTACCCCGACCATTTTTACAGAATACAACTGTAAATATAGTATTTTATTTACTTCCGATTATATAGAAAACAGTGTCACACTGTGTAGACACTGTCCAAAACTCAACTCCTCTCTCGAATCAAAACACTTTCCTGAGTTCCTTGACGAAAGTTGGCCAGTAACCAATGAAAACCAAGCAGGGTGTGGTCAACTTGACTCCACAGCTCAAATGAGTACTGATCCAAGGTCTGGTTTAAAAACCTTAAAGGGTAGTTTAACGATGACATATTTTACATTCCATCTGACCCAGAAACGCATTGAATATCGACACAACATTTAGAGAAAACATTCAGATAGAATGTCCCACACGAGACTTGTCATTCAAAAATGAACGGATTAATGGATTTTTAATTTCAATTTTTGTTATTTATTTGATATTATTTTTGATATTTTTTTGATATTTTTTGTTATTTCCTAGTCTCTCAGTCAACACAGCCAGCTGAGCAACTGTATTTCTTCCCATAGCATAGCATAGCCAGTTAACCTAGTTAGCTTAAAAGCTAAGCTGCAACAACACATCTCTACAGTGGCTTTTGATAACTGTCCAAGATGAAGGTGTCAAAAATACTAATTTCACTTGTATTTTTAACAAATGTTTTCGTGAATTTGAGAGCAATGGGTAAGTAGACATAGCCAACTAGCTAACTTTCTGTCATAAAAAAAAAAAAAACTGTAATGATGTCTTTGAGAGACAAGTGTTTATTTTTGCACAAATATTTATGTTTTTAACTACATTAAAAAAATGATGAAGCGCAGTCATTCAGTTCCTGATTGGTCAACAAGTTTATTTGACGTGTGAAATAGTGTTAGTTGAGGTGAATCTTTGTTTCTATGTTTGGGTCTTTGCAAAGACAAAGCTAACATTAGCTTTCCATGTCAACGCATTCTAATTCTATTCTAACAGATCCTCCGAAAACAACCGACTCCAAAGACTCAGGTGGTAAGTTGACTTTTGACTCTGGCTAGTTAGCTATTAGTGGAGGCTGGTGGGAGGAACAATAGGAATAGCTGGAATGGAATCAATGGAACGGAGTCAAGCATTTGGTTTCCATGTGTTTGATCTATTTGATACCATTCCAACCATTAATGAGCCTGTCCTCCTATAGCACCTCCCACCACCCTCCACTGATAGCTATGTATTTTGACCATCAAAGGCCCTTAACTAATTTGGTCTGACCTTGAGACTTTTCGAGGTCATGATAGGGTTAAATAGTGTCTCATGTTCGTGGTATATATTTCACATACATTGAAATGAATGACCAATGAACAACAGGGAGAATTTTAAAGAGCATGCCTTCAGTCACCATCCTGCATTGTTCAAAAGTTGTTCAGTGTCATACCAAATATCCATCATAGTTTTGGTTTCACAGACTCAAGGGTCCAAGAATTGAAGAAGAGGTGGCAAGGAGAGAGACAGGAGTTTTTGAAATTCCCTTGTTTCCTTAAAAAGGATCCTGCAACTAATGTAAAAGGAAAGCAAGCCAGTGATGTAAGTTATTTGTAGGGCATCTTTGTTATGAATTAAGCTATATAAAACATGATTCTGGTGGGGATTTCATATATTGTCATTGAGTATGGGGCATCACCATTTTAAAATGCTTCATCACTTAGAAAACACTTCGTTTTTTCCCCCTTTTTCAAATTAGGCCCAATACACACTTCATTTGTAGTCTTTGCTCACTCTGATTAGCGGCTTACTTAGCCAGGTTCACTAGATTTTACTGATACATTTATGAGAAAAAAAATAAGAAACCTGCACACTGCTCTTGCTACTATCACTGCTCTTTATTACGTTTAACGAAATATAACCATGTGCATTTCATAAATATTCTTATAAAGTGTGAACAAAAAAGTATTAAACACGTCTGTATAACGTGTATAGAAACGAACAGAAATACTATATTCCAGGGGGACAGCTTCCACCCTGAGCCATTAAAAAGAGGACTTCCAAGAAGTCCGTTTTTCAGACTGAGCCGTATATGCCACTCCACAGAGGAGTATCTAGAAAAAGAAGCGGAGATGAGCAATAGGTTTCTAAGAAGAGGCTACTCTCCACAATGTGTGAATGAAGCTCTTCATTTGGCATTAGGGAAAACACGAGATGAACTGATACAAAAGAATACCCACTAAAGCTAAAGAACACGTGTGTATTGTTGAGTTGACTTTGTTCACCACCCCATACACATTGAACTCGCGCAAAGTGGGAGATGCTGTCAAGAAACCCTGGTATGTTTTATCATTGGACCCAGCTTTGCCAGCTGAATTTAAGAATCCACAATTTATTCTACGTATAAGTGGTCGCAATTTACGCAATAAATTGGTCCATGCCAACTGCCAGCCACAAAAGAAGACGAGCCAGGCTCTTTCGTGCCCTCTTCCGAATGGTAGCTATAAATGCAGAGGTTGCGCACAGTGCAACAATATGATGAAGTGTGAATATTTCTCCCACGTACAGGAAACGATTCAAAATTAAATTAAATGTCTACCTTTAGATTTTGTGGCATAAAGAAAGTTAAGATATCAGACAGGGGGAGGTGATATTAATAATACTCTGAGTTAAAGGAAATGTTTTTGGATTTTCACCCTCCAGACATTATTTCCTAAAGGTCTTAATGATGAAACGCCTATGTATGTTATGTTGTAAATGTGAACATGAATTAATGCCACCATTTCAGATTACTTTGACGTTTTTCTTGCGCTGTTCCCAATGATTTATAAAAACTTGCTTGATGGGTCGATGTCCTCATTGTGGTTTTACAGACGTATTTAATACGTTTTGTGTACACACTTTATTTGAATCATTATGAAATGAACATTGTTATATTTGGTTACACTTACTTATTTTCCCTCGACTCCAACCCCCATTCGATACATTGAACGAATGTGGGTGGAGCTATGTATGCATAACGGTGCTAATAAAACATTAAGCTTTAAACTCACAAAAGCTCTGACTAAGGCCTTGAGGTCGATACATAATAAAGGGCAGTGATACTAGCCAGAGCAGTGATACTAACCAGAACAGTGATACTAACCAGAGCAGTGATACTAACCAGAGCAGTGATACTAACCAGAACAGTGATACTAACCAGAACAGTGATACTAACCAGAGCAGTGATACTAACCAGAACAGTGATACTAACCAGAGCAGTGATACTAACCAGAACAGTGATACTAACCAGAGCAGTGATACTAACCAGAACAGTGATACTAACCAGAACAGTGATACTAACCAGAACAGTGATACTAACCAGAGCAGTGATACTAACCAGAGCAGTGATACTAACCAGAACAGTGATACTAGCCAGAGCAGTGATACTAACCAGAACAGTGATACTAACCAGAACAGTGATACTAACCAGAACAGTGATACTAACCAGAGCAGTGATACTAGCAGTGGTACTAGCCAGAGCAGTGATACTAGCAGTGGTACTAGCCAGAGCAGTGATACTAGCAGTGGTACTAGCCAGAGCAGTGGTACTAACCAGAACAGTGGTACTAACCAGAGCAGTGATACTAGCAGTGGTACTAGCCAGAGCAGTGATACTAGCAGTGGTACTAGCCAGAGCAGTGATACTAGCAGTGGTACTAGCCAGAGCAGTGATACTAGCAGTGGTACTAGCCAGAGCAGTGATACTAGCAGTGGTACTAACCAGAACAGTGGTACTAACCAGAGCAGTGATACTAGCAGTGGTACTAGCCAGAGCAGTGATACTAGCAGTGGTACTAGCCAGAGCAGTGATACTAGCAGTGATACTAGCCAGAGCTGCAGTACTAGCCAGAGCAGTGATACTAGCAGTGGTACTAGCCAGAGCAGTGATACTAGCCAGAGCTGCGATACTAGCCAGAGCAGTGATACTAGCCAGAGCAGTGATACTAGCAGTGGTACTAGCCAGAGCAGTGATACTAGCAGTGGTACTAGCCAGAGCAGCGATACTAGCAGTGATACTAGCCAGAGCTGCGATACTAGCCAGAGCAGTGATACTAGCCAGAGCAGTGATACTAGCAGTGGTACTAGCCAGAGCAGTGATACTAGCAGTGGTACTAGCCAGAGCAGCGATACTAGCAGTGATACTAGCCAGAGCTGCGATACTAGCAGTGATACTAGCCAGAGCAGTGATTCTAGCCAGAGCAGTGATTCTAGCCAGAGCAGCGATACTAGCAGTGATACTAGCCAGAGCAGTGATACTAGCCTGAGCAGTGATACTAGGACAGAGCAGTGATACTAGCCTGAGCAGTGATACTAGGACAGAGCAGTATGCAGGGTTTTTTCTCATCTTTTTCAACTGTTTCCATGCACCTGCAAAAAAAGATGGCTCAGATGTGTGACTGCCTTTTGAACTGATACCTTTATGAAAACTCTGTAAGCACTTGCTAATGCATTAAAACGTTGGTTGACTTTTTTCAAAATTTCAGTACAAAGATGAAATGCCCCTGACATACTCTGCGCTCTTTGAAAACACCATCTACATCGAAACATTCTTATTTTGCCTTGTTGTAGTGTATGGAATACTACATTTACCCATTTGGGTCACTGTAAGTACTTATTCTTAATGTATGCAGTTTTGATGTTTTATTCATGATAACAGTTGGCTCGATAAGGGGAACATGTATTTGACTGAAATTCGGAGTTTATTTCTGGAGGTTTTACAAAAAACAAATACATACTTGATCTGATGCATCTTCTCTACTCTTCTTTTTGTGATACAGTTGTATGAGAAACTGCACAGGGGTAAAGTTGAACCACAGCCCACTGATCACACGACTGAAGACTTGGAAATGAACGAGACCCATACTTAAAATGTGAACTTCTCAACGTGATCCAGTGTTGTTGTATTCATCGAGTTCGGATGAATTATGAAATTCATTTATTATTCACAGCCACGGAGGCATTTTTCCATTGGAAGATTGGTTCTATAATATTTCAAGCGTTATTTAATTTTGTATTGATTAAAAATGGAAACAACGTTTACCTTTTGTAATTGTGTTAAACAGTAGGTGTTAAACAGTACAGTGAAATGCTTAACTTGCGAGCTCTTTACATGATGCAATGGGTTGAAATAAGCATGAATCATATCTAGCCACATCTCTCCATCCATAAACCACAACATAATGGTACTTTCGTCATTTCAGGGTGGAACTTCAATTAACTACAGGGACTGGGAACGAATCCACGTGAAATTTACTGCAACCAGTCACCATTCACGAACTATCCGGAAATTGTATTCACCATACGCATGCGCACAAACCCCAACGAGGGCCGATTCATTTTCGTATTATTATTAGCTCGCTAGTAAATCCGTTAAAATATACACATTTGATACAATTTGTACGTGGGTATGGCAGAGGAGGTAACGAAAACCACAGGCGAACTCTCAGTGGGTAAGTTGATAACATGTCTAGCTAATTTACAGCCCTTGTAGCAATGTTGAAAGCATGCGATGTGTTGCATCAGACCGGTGTTGCTAGCTAGCTTTCATAGCACAAGTGATGTGTATAAATCATTGCATAGCTCAAGCTTATCTTGACTGTCTAGTTAGCTAAAACAAGCTAGCTAAATTACTACGCATCGGTGTGAGCTCTGCTTTTGTTTTTCCCTGTACCCAAACATGTGGTAAAATGTCTGTGTCACGCACCTGTTATCTAGCCAACGAGCATCTTGCCTAGCTAGCATAATCACTGTCATGCATTAGTTCGCTGAACTAACATACATTCAGAATCAAGTGTTGAGTGTTTCCACTTCTTCCAGGTGAGTTGTATGTGTCTGACAAAGAAGGAAATGACCAGGATGGTGACGGAACAGAGAGGAAGCCTTTCAAGACCTCATTGAGGGTAAGATTAATCAGTGTTGTGTGCCATGTTTTGTGTTTAATTATGACTCCATCCAACATAACTGATGTGTCTACGTATCTTTGAATCAAACACAGTTAAGTGCATTGCTATAACAACAACTATTTGATTTCAAAGGCTTTGACATTTGCTGGAAAGGAGCCATTCCCAACCATCTATGTGGACTCTCAGAAGGAAGGAGAGGTACACAGTTAGAAGCATTTGAAAAATAAGTTGTTTGGTTTCACTTTCATTTGGTTCCCCTGTTCTGATTTCGTCTCCCCGTTCTGATTTCATCTCCCCTATTACTCCAGCGTTGGGCAGTGATCTCCAAGACGCAGATGAAAAATGTGATCAAGTTATTTGCTAGAGAGCAGATGAAGAGCGACTCCAAAGACAAAAAGGAGGTACGTGGGAGAGGCGGCAGTGTGGGGAAATAGTCTGGGGCATGTTTATCCCAAATGGAACCCCATTCCCTATATAGGAATCCTATTCCCTATACTTCTGGTCAAAAGTAGTGCTCTATGTAGGGAATAGGATGCCTTTTGGGATGCCACTATTACAATTATTCACACAGTCTTGTATTTGGCCATAAACAGTTGTGGCTATCGGTTAAAATATTCACAGGCAGCAGTAGCCCATGTGAGCTGCTATTTATGTAAGTTATTTTCAACTTTGATTTAAAGGCAGAGGATTCTGAGAGACGAGAGAAGAACCTAGAAGAAGCTAAGAAAATCACCATTGAGAATGACTCCAGCCTTCCAGAGCCCAAAACGGTCAGATCCACTATATTCTCTTTAGTCAGTATCCTGTCTAACTCATCTTACTATGTTTTGTATTGTTTTAAAAGGGATTTAAACAAATACAAATACATGTTTGGAAATAAGAATAACATGTTTATCTTCCATTGTGTTGAAATGTAATCAACCTTTTCCCAACAGGTCAAAATCTATCAGCTGGAGCCTCTCCGAGGGGAGAGAGTGAAGGTGTTTGGTTGGGTGCATCGAATGAGAAAACAAGGTGAGGATTGTAGAACGTTGGTTAATGTGTGTCTAATGTCAGCACCGTAACTAGCTGATAACATGCAGGTTGTTTTTTTAACAGTATATTCTCAGGATTGTAATGCAGGGTGTTTTGTCCAGCCGTTTATGTCCAACAATGGAAGCTCCCCCCAAAAACTACCTGGGGGGGGGGGAGCTGGATGAGAGGAGAGAGGGGCTTCATGGCTCGTAGTAGATTTATAATTCTCTTTATTTTCTATTTTACCCCGGTAAGTTGACTGAACCCATTGTCATTCTCTTGCTAGGAAAGAACCTGCTGTTCATTGTGCTGAGAGATGGAACTGGTTTCCTGCAGTGTGTTCTCAACAATAAATTGGTAAAAAAATATATATATATTTTGTTGTCTTAAATGTTCTTTTTTTATTACAAAATGGAATAATATGCTTTCTTTTATTTGTAAAACTAGTTGTTTTTGTCTCTATTATAGTGTCAGTGCTACAATGCCCTGGTGCTGTCCACTGAAAGCACAGTGGCTCTGTATGGGACAGTGAAGCAAGTACCTGAGGGAAAGCAGGTACAGATTCTTCACTTACTTACTTTAATTACCCAGATTAAACTGTCATATTTTCACTCAAACCTTTTTTTTTTAGACCAGGACTAGGCCCAATCTGGTTCGGGGAAAACTGTCCCTTTTAACTGTAATTAGATGGTTTGTTATTTTGTTATTAGAGCTATGACTGACTAGGATGTCCTCTCTTCCTCCTTCTCCAGGCCCCTGGTGGTCATGAGCTGCACTGTGACTTCTGGGAGCTGGTGGGTCTGGCGCCGGCTGGAGGAGCTGACAACCTGCTGAATGAGGAGTCTGATGTTGACGTTCAGCTCAACAACAGACACATGATGATCCGTGGGGAGAACGTGTCCAAGATACTCCGGGTCCGCTCCACTGTCACACAGTGTTTCAGGGATCACTTCTTCGCCCGCGGATACTATGAGGTAACAATATGTTGAGAAGGATTATTACCACAGCAGGCAAGGTACTTGGAGTCAAACAGACAGGCCTGGATGAGCTCTTTAAGATCAGGGCCCTCCCCAAGGTACTAGGAGTCAAACAGACAGGCCTGGAGGTGATCTTTAAGGTCGGGGGCCCTCCCCAAGGTACTAGGAGTCAAACAGACAGGCCTGGAGGTGATCTTTAAGGTCGGGGCCCTCCGTAAGGCTCACAAAATAATTTTAGGCCCAAGCCACCCCCGTACCTGGACTTTGAACTAGTCTCCTCTGGGTGCAGGTATAGGGCACCGCTCAGCATGAAAAACACAACTAGACAATCATTTGTGCCAGATGTGATATCCCTCCTAAATAGCTCGGGCTAATGTGGGGCGGCAGGGTAGCCTAGTGGTTAGAGTGTTGGACTAGTAACTGGAAGGTTGCAAGTTCAAACCCCCGAGCTGACAAGGTACAAATCTGTCGTTCTGCCCCTGAACATGGCAGTTAACCCACTGTTCCTAGGCCGTCATTGTAAATAAGAATTTGTTCTTAACTGACTTGCCTAGTAAAATAAAGGTAAGGCCAGCAAGCTAGTCTTTTTTTATTTTTATATATATATTTTTTTTTTATATATACAGTGGAACAAAAAAGTATTTAGTCAGCCACCAATTGTGTGAGTTCTCCCACTTAAAAAGATGAGAGAGGCCTGTATTTTCATCATAGGTACACTGCAACTATGACATACAAAATGAGGGAAAAAAATCCAGAAAATCACATTGTAGGATTTTTAATGAATTTATTTGCAAATTATGGTGGGAAATAAGTATTTGGTCACCTACAAACAAGCAAGATTTCTGGTTCTCACAGACCTGTAACTTCTTCTTTAAGAGGCTCTTCTGTCCTCCACTCATTACCTGTATTAATGGCACCTGTTTGAACTTGTTATCAGTATAAAAGACACCTGTCCACAACCTCAAACAGTCACACTCCAAACTCCACTGTGGCCAAAGAGCTGTCAAAGGACACCAGAAACACAATTGTAGACCTGCACCAGGCTGGAAAGACTGAATCTGCAATAGGTAAGCAGCTTGGTTTTGAGAAATCAACTGTGGGAGCAATTATTAGGAAATGGAAGACATACAAGACCACTGATAATCTCCCTCGATCTGGGGCTCCATGCAAGATCTCACCTTCGTGGGGTCAAAATGATCACAAGAACGGTGAGCAAAAATCCCAGAACCTGCAGAGAGCTGGGACCAAAGTAACAAAGCCTACCATCAGTAACACACTACGCCGCCAGGGACTCAAATCCTGCAGTGCCAGACGTGTCCCCTTGCTTAGGCCAGTACATGTCCAGGTCCGTCTGAAGTTTGCTAGAGAGCATTTGGATGATCCAGAAGAAGATTGGGAGAATGTCATATGGTCAGATGAAACCAAAATATTACTTTTTGGTAAAAACTCAACTCGTCGTGTTTGGAGGACAAAGAATGCTGAGTTGCATCCAAAGAACACCATACCTACTGTGAAGCATGGGGGTGGAAACATCATGCTTTGGGGCTGTTTTTCTGCAAAGGGACCAGGACGACTGATCCGTGTAAAGGAAAGAATGAATGGGGCCATGTATCGTGAGATTTTGAGTGAAACCCTCCTTCCATCAGCGAGGGCATTGAAGATGAAATGTGGCTGGGTCTTTCAGCATGACAATGATCCCAAACACACCGCCCGGGCAACGAAGGAGTGGCTTCGTAAGAAGCATTTCAAGGTCCTGGAGTGGCCTAGCCAGTCTCCAGATCTCAACCCCATAGAAAATCTTTGGAGGGAGTTGAAAGTCCGTGTTGCCCAGCAACAGCCCCAAAACATCACTGCTCTAGAGGAGATCTGCATGGAGGAATGAGCCAAAATACCAGCAACAGTGTGTGAAAACCTTGTGAAGACTTACAGAAAACGTTTGACCTCTGTTATATACCCTTTGTTGGCAATGACAAAGTATTGAGAAACTTTTGTTATTGACCAAATACTTATTTTCCACCATAATTTGCAAATAAATTCATTAAAAATCCTACAGTGATTTTCTGGATTTTTTTTTTCTCATTTTGTCTGTCATAGTGGAAGTGTACCTATGATAAATTACAGGCCTCTCATCTTTTTAAGTGGGAGAACTTGCACAATTGGTACCTGACTAAATACTTTTTTGCCCCACTGTGTGTGTGTGTGTGTGTGTGTGTGTGTGTATATATATATATTTTTACATACAGTTTTATATCTTTATGTTTGAAGCCTGAAATGTGGCAAAAGGTCGCAAAGTTCAAGGGGGCCGAATGCTTTCGCAAGGCACTGTGTGTGTGTGTGTGTGTGTATATATATATATATATATTGGTATGTAACTGTTATGGAAGTTGTATTGTCAATTTAGTTTTGTATTTAAACGCCACTTTAAATGTGTACATGACACTGCAACAACATGTCCCCATGGGGACAATGAAGTCAGGAAGTAAGAGTGGGTTCACTGTACAAACGTCCTCTGATCTCTTTGAAGCATAAAATCTAAATATATTCAACACATAAATAGAACATAGAATGGTAATATACAGATGCAGTCAAATATATTCTCACCTTTGCATAGTTCACAATTTCTTCTAAATAAATTGAAAAATAATTGTGTTTCCACATATTTGATTGATTTTTAAACTGCACAGGACCAAGAAAAACATTTTAAATTAAGATTTTTCTCTTCAAGGAAAAAAAAATATCCTGGTCTAAAGTATTCAACATTAAAATGTAATTTGGTTGCAGGCAATGATTCTCGTTTAATGTGTCATTTATCTCATCTGTGGTAAGTTGCAGGTGCCTACAGGGTAAAAATAGCCATTCAACCAGTTTTGAATAGAAAGACCTTTGTGCTCCATTGGACTCCATTGTAAAGAACAAGGATGCCAATATATTAGAGCACCACTGTATCGAAAAGCCTCATCACCTCCATCTTTGCTTGTTGTATTTGTTGATGACATCATTAGCTAGGTTTCCATCCAACTGGCCACAGATATTCATGCTAATGTTCTGTAATTAACATTAAATAAAATATGCCAGTGGTGTGTTTCCACCAGACTTGTTGCAAATATAATTCAGTGTGTTATGACACAATGTACTTTTTCATGTACTGAATAAGAATCAAAAGTTTCCATCTCTACCGATGGTTTTGACATAGGCCTACTCTGGTCTTGACACAGGCCTACTCTGGTCTTGACACAGGCCTACTCTGGTTTTGACACAGGCCTACTCTGGTCTTGTCACAGGCCTACTCTGGTCTTGTCACAGGCCTACTCTGGTCTTGTCACAGGCCTACTCTGGTCTTGTCACAGGCCTACTCTGGTCTTGACACAGGCCTACTCTGGTCTTGACACAGGCCTACTCTGGTCTTGACACAGGCCTACTCTGGTCTTGACACAGGCCTACTCTGGTCTTGACACAGGCCTACTCTGGTCTTGACACAGGCCTACTCTGGTCTTGACAGGGGAGCTCTAGACAACAGCTGGCAGATACAGTGCAGGAAGGCTAGTCTACATGATGACATTATGGATAAGAGAGAGAATGGTTTTATTTGTCAAAACGGCAGTCAAGCATCAATCATCATGTCACCAGAATAAGACCCTCAATATTTATTGGAAAGGAGCATCAAGATCACTGCACTTTCACCACCCTGTGACGTTTCTAAATTATTTCATCTGTAGCCTAATAAATTGCATGGTTTTCCTGAGTCCTAGTGGGAGGACCGCACGCCATATCATGGTGTGACTCAAGTTTATGTTGTTTTAATGGTTAATATCAGTATTTCAGCATAAAGACGTTTCCACTTCAATTTCTCACAAAATTAATTTTACAGACACAAAAAGATCCCACCATGTCGAACTAACAAATTATCTGTTGGATTTATAAAATTGTACTGAAACGTACCTGCTTCCATCACAGCTGTTGTGTTTTATTTCATGTTTATTTAATGACTTGATTCACAAAGTGGATGGAAACGTGGTTAGTGATGAAAGCTTTGAATCTTGAATTGTATATTTTCAGCCTTGTATGTCGACACTTCTTGTCTAAATCTGAATTTTTTTTTGTTGTATTTGTTCCCCCAAAGATCACCCCACCCACTCTGGTGCAGACCCAGGTGGAGGGAGGTTCCACCCTGTTCAACCTGAACTACTTTGGGGAGGAGGCGTTCCTGACCCAGTCCTCTCAGCTCTACCTGGAGACCTGCATCCCTGCTCTGGGAGACACCTTCTGTATCGCTCAGTCCTACCGCGCAGAGCAGTCCCGCACTCGCAGGCACCTGTCTGAGTGAGTACTGGAATTGTTGTTTTCCTTTGCTGTTTCATATTGGAGTCATTCTGATAGCAAAACATGACCTTAGGATACCTATTCTATTCCTATTCCTACCTATTCTATTCATATTCCTATTCTATTCCTATTCCTATCTATTGGGTATTGACCTTTTTATTTATACAGGTTAGTTTCACTGACGACTTATTCTTCAACAGACACTTTCTAGTGTTTAATTAATAAGGATAAAACCCTTCTTTTCAATTTTCACCTAAAATGACATGCCCAAATCTAACTGCCCGTAGCTCAGGACCTGAAGCAAGGATATGTATATTCTCGATACCATTTGAGAGGAAACACTTTGAAGTTTGTAGAAATGTTAAATTAATGTAGGAGAATATAACACATTAGATCTGATTTAAAAGTTCCTGCAAAGAAAAAAAATATTTTTTTGTACCATCTTTAAAATGCAAGAGAAAGGCCATAATGTATTATTCCAGCCCGGGTGCAATTTAGATTTTGGCCACTAGATGGCAGCAGTGTACGTGCAACGCTTTTTACTGATCCAATGAACCATTGCATTTCTGTTCAAAATGTTGTATCAAGACTGCCCAACTGTGCCTAATTGGTTTATTAATACATTTTCTAGTTCATAATTGTTCACTCTCCTCAAACAATAGCATGGTATTCTTTCACTGTAATAGCTACTGTTAAATGGACAGTCCAGTTAGATTAACAAGAATTTAAGCTTTCTGCCCATATCAGACATGCCTATGTCCTGGGATTTTTTTGTTTGTTGTTACTGACAACCTCATGCTAATCACATTAGCCTACGTTAGCTCAACCGTCTCGCGGGGGACACATCGATCCCTTAGCGGTTAACATGGGTTATGTAGTTATACTATGTGCCCTCCCTCTGTAGGTACACTCACATAGAGGCAGAGTGCCCCTTCATGACCTATGAGGACCTACTGAGCAGGCTGGAGGATCTGGTGTGTGACGTGGTGGACAGAGTCCTGAAGTCACCTGCTGCTTCTCTACTCTACCAGGTCAACCCTGTACGTCTGATGTTTTATTGGCAGCTATTAGTTCTCTTCCCCCCCCCCCCCCCTTTTTCTCTCTGTATGTCTGTCTCTAGCTGTATGTCTGTCTCTAGCTGTATGTCTGTCTCTAGCTGTATGTCTGTCTCTAGCTGTATGTCTGTCTCTAGCTGTATGTCTGTCTGTCTCTAGCTGTATGTCTGTCTGTCTCTAGCTGTATGTCTGTCTGTCTCTAGCTGTATGTCTGTCTGTCTCTAGCTGTATGTCTGTCTGTCTCTAGCTGTATGTCTGTCTGTCTCTAGCTGTATGTCTGTCTGTCTCTAGCTGTATGTCTGTCTGTCTCTAGCTGTATGTCTGTCTGTCTCTAGCTGTATGTCTGTCTGTCTCTAGCTGTATGTCTGTCTGTCTCTAGCTGTATGTCTGTCTGTCTCTAGCTGTATGTCTGTCTGTCTCTAGCTGTATGTCTGTCTGTCTCTAGCTGGCTGTCTGTCTGTCTCTAGCTGTCTGTCTGTCTGTCTCTAGCTGTATGTCTGTCTGTCTGTCTCTAGCTGTATGTCTGTCTGTCTGTCTCTAGCTGTATGTCTGTCTGTCTGTCTCTAGCTGTATGTCTGTCTGTCTGTCTCTAGCTGTATGTCTGTCTGTCTGTCTCTAGCTGTATGTCTGTCTGTCTGTCTCTAGCTGTATGTCTGTCGGTCTGTCTCTAGCTGTATGTCTGTCTGTCTGTCTCTAGCTGTATGTCTGTCTGTCTGTCTCTAGCTGTATGTCTGTCTGTCTGTCTCTAGCTGTATGTCTGTCTGTCTGTCTCTAGCTGTATGTCTGTCTGTCTGTCTCTAGCTGTATGTCTGTCTGTCTGTCTCTAGCTGTATGTCTGTCTGTCTGTCTCTAGCTGTATGTCTGTCTGTCTGTCTCTAGCTGTCTGTCTGTCTCTAGCTGTATGTCTGTCTCTAGCTGTATGTCTGTCTCTAGCTGTATGTCTGTCTGTCTGTCTCTAGCTGTATGTGTTTATCTCTGTCTCGTGGTCTTGTTCACTGAGATGGATATATTCTTAAATGTTTGTCTTGAAATAATGTTTCCTTTTTGAGATTCAGGTTTCCTTGATCTTTTAGAATCCTGGTATGGTGGTGAAAGGCTAAACATGAGGATAGCACAGTGCTAATGTGGCCTGTCTTTTTCCTTTCCATCCTCCCCAGGACTTCAAGCCCCCCAAGAGGCCCTTCAAGAGGATGAACTACTCTGAGGCCATCATCTGGCTGAAGGAGCACGACATCAAAAAAGATGATGGGACATACTATGAGTTTGGAGAGGTACATTTGACTGAATAAATTCCATTTGATAAATGGTTTTATGGTCGACAAGTACCACTGTCAATTATAATCACTCCTAATTACTATCTCCCTCAGAAATAATATTTGGACCGTGTCGATCTGTGGTTGTTTTGAAGACATTTAGGACATTTTTAGGGCTGGTATCCAGGACAGATTTAGCCAAGTCCTGGACTACATATGACTTTCAATGGAGAATCTGTTGAACCAGCTTTTGAGTCCATAACTTAGTCTGGGTCCAGGAAACTGACGTGAAGAGAGACACGGAATGTCCGCTCAGTGTTTAGCTTCTCCACCAGCGGATCTTCTCTTCGTCCAGCTCCTGTTATGGTGACGTTATAAAACCCTCTCCCTCCTTGGTTTCAGGACATCCCAGAGGCCCCAGAGAGGCTGATGACTGATGCCATCGGTGAGACCATCCTGCTGTGCCGCTTCCCGGCTGAGATCAAGTCCTTCTACATGCAGCGCTGTCCTGAGGACCGACGCCTCACCGAGTCGGTGAGTCCCTGACCAGCAGAGATCTTACGTCACCAAAAACCATGACCTGAAAAACCACATCTCAGAGAAGCCATCATGAACCTTATCCAGGGCCTGATTCAAACATGTCTCTGGGTTCTGATCCAATATCAGTTTTGTCCTATTAGATAATAATGAATAAGAATATGGACAGGGGGGAGCTGATTCTAGATCAGGACTCCTTCTCTGGCTGTGGCTGTGCTGCTGCTCCAGTTTCAACTGACCTGAGCCCTAGGACCATGCCCCAGGAATACCTGACATGATGACTCCTTGCTGTCCCCAGTCCACCTGACTGTGCTGCTGCTCCAGTTTCAACTATTCTGCCTTATTATTATTCGACCATGCTGGTCATCTATGAACATTTGAACATCTTGACCATGTTTTGTTATAATCTCCACCCGGCACAGCCAGAAGAGGACTGGCCACCCCACATAGCCTGGTTCCTCTCTAGGTTTCTTCCTAGGTTTTGGCCTTTCTAGGGAGTTTTTCCTAGCCACCGTGCTTCTACACCTGCATTGCTTGCTGTTTGGGGTTTTAGGCTGGGTTTCTGTACAGCACTTTGAGATATCAGCTGATGTACGAAGGGCTATATAAATAAATTTGATTTGATTTGATTCTCTGAGAGGCTTTTTGAATATGGGCCCTGAAAGACATCCTCATTGTTGTCCCTGCTGTTCCTCTCCCCAGGTGGATGTGCTGATGCCTAATGTTGGAGAGATAGTTGGAGGGTCTATGAGGATCTGGGATGCTGAGGAACTGCTGGAGGGATACAAGAGGGAGGGCATTGACCCAACCCCTTACTACTGGTACACTGACCAGGTACGTACATCTACCCCTTACTACTGGTACACTGACCAGGTACGTACATCTACCCAACCCTCTAATACTGGTACACTGACCAGGTATGTACATCTACCCCTTACTACTGGTACACTGACCAGGTATGTACATCTACCCCTTACTACTGGTACACTGACCAGGTACGTACATCTACCCCTTACTACTGGTACACTGACCAGGTACGTACATCTACCCCTTACTACTGGTACACTGACCAGGTACGTACATCAACCCAACCCTCTAATACTGGTACACTGACCAGGTATGTACATCTACCCCTTACTACTGGTACACTGACCAGGTACGTACATCTACCCCTTACTACTGGTACACTGACCAGGTATGTACTCAGCCAGGAAGAGAAAATCAGACCTATAGATCTTATTAATTTAAGCAATAAAACACAAGGGGGCGTGCTTCATTGCGATTTTAGTATGGCTGCTGGGGTCATAGGTTAGACACCCTCGTGTTTCCCGGAACTAACTGTTTTATGAACAGAGAATCTGTTAGACTATTTTGATGGTGTGTTTCCTTAATAACGTCAACATTGTGTCTTCTAGAGGAAGTATGGTACCTGTCCCCACGGTGGCTACGGGCTCGGCCTAGAGAGGTTTCTAACCTGGCTGCTGAACAGACACCACATCAGAGACGTGTGTCTCTACCCTCGCTTCATCCAGCGCTGTCGACCCTAAACTACCAACTACCCTGCCCCCTGCTGGAGATGGATCACACTGCGCTTCAAGAGAACAAGATGTTCATCCCAAATGGCAATCTATTCCCTATATAGTGCTATTTTTTTTAACAGCGCGCTATCCCTGTATAGGGCCCTTATTTTTTTTACCAGGACCAAAGGTAGTGCACTATATAGAGAATAGAGCTCCGTTTGGGACGAAAGCCCCATCTTACTGCATTGCAAAAGGCCAACATACAAGGCTCGAGATCTAAGACGAGAACAATTAATTACACTAACAAATCCCTGCAAATGTAAGATTTGAAATGTGTTTTCAAACAAGAAATTAATGCTGTCTAGCGAATACTATTTGTCTGCCAATAAATGTGTACTGCATACGCTACAATATCTTTCTGGAATGTTCTGTGGAGACATGCATTCTGTTTCATCTCTTGTGTATTGTGGCAAATGACTGGTCCACTGCTGTTGCAATAATCCTGTTAAACATAAAGTCAAAAACAAGGGTTAGAATTTGGCAGATATTTTCTTGAGTAACTTCCTTCTCTAGATGTAAAACCACCAAAAACAATATTTTTTTTTTGTACATACATCTGTACAAAAAATATATATATATATATCTCCAAAACTCACTGTGTATGTGTTTTTGGTGGTTTTATGGAACAGAACAGCACCTGAAGTTACTAGGACACCATGGGCTACTTCCTGGATGACCAGGCTAGGGGAGTGCACAGCTTCCTACCAGGCTAGGGGAGTGCACAGCTTCCTACATCAGAGCACAGGCATGGCTTGTAAACACACGTGACAAGTGCTGTTCGTGTGCTTTCTGTCAGTGTCACTCCTCGGGTGTTAGAGGCTGGGGGGAATTTAGCTGGTCGACCACGCTATTTGTTATAAAGACAGATAGGATCCGCCGACTGGACCAAATCACTCCTAGAAGTATAGAAATCCTCCGTTGAAACATGATGTCTGTATTAGGAAGGGCGACTCGGCTCATTCAATGTAAGTGGATGGGTAGCTACTTTGTGCTAATGTTAGCGAGCTAGCTGTACAGATAGCTGGTTAGTTAGCAAGTTAGCAGCAGCACAAGAACATGAACACAAGTTAACTGTATCTTTGACATGTATTTGCTGGATGGCTAGTTAGCTAATAGCCAAATGCTAGTTTATATTGCCCACCACCAAGCCTTTTACCACACTCGCTAGCTAGTTAGCATTGTCTTTTTAACCTTCAGGTTGTGAATAAGGTATTTCGTGAGAGACCGGACTTCACCGATGCCTCAATATTATAGCATTATATTCTCGTAAATATTTCAGTTTGAATTATAATCGCAATAATATGCCAAAAGCTAAACTAGCAAGTATTTCTTCTAGCTGGTTTGTTCGAAGGACTAACCACAAACATACTAATGTTTACTAAACCTTTTGTCAAACTGCTCTGTCATATTATTGAGCTCTTTAAGGAGTTAAATGAAACTGTGGAGAGAAAAAAAATAGCTACTTAAGCTAAAATTGAGGTTTTATTTAGCTAATGCAACTCAAAGTTACACAACTGACATTTTGTTCAACTTGCATAATAATCGTGCGCCGCTTAGTGTTCACTGATTGCTACTGCAGCCAATTAGAAAAAAAAAAATATATATATATATGTGTGTGTGTTTGGCAACTACTACTAGTCTACTAAACTATTCTTAATAACAAATACTAAAGTTGCCACTCCCAAGCTTGACTGGTAATACATGTTGGTAATGCCTTGAAATAATAATTGAAGTTTTGCTTTCAGAATGATTATAAAATATATATTTTTCCCCTATGTGTTTTAGTCATCGGCTTAGAAGGAAGTATATCAATTTAAATGTCTGATTTTGACTTTAATCTTATCTCTCTCTCTCTCTCCCTTCAGTTGCCAGGTGCAGTAACGCCGTAAGCCTGAGTGTTTCGACACCTCTCAGAAGACAGTCTAGTAGTGCAACCGTTGCAGCCTTCGCCCAGCCAGCCTCCACAGCGACCCCAGAAGCGGTAGAAAACAGGTCCAGTACAATAGACTAGAGAGAGGGAATAAATATCCCTTTGATTCAAGTTCTCTTTTACCCTGTCGTCATTCATACCGAAATGTGTTGAGTGAGAAACTGCGTGTGGACACTACCCTGTACTTCTATGTTGATGAAAAGGACTAAATTGAGGTCCAAGTGAAACAAATGTAGATACATGAAGCTGTGTAATGTGAGCTGTGTTGCTTACACACCCCAAAAAAAGTATTGCAGACTGAAGTTCAATAAAGAGATGGGGTCTCTAAAAAAGGCCGCGGCCAAAATGTAGGACCATGCCGAGCTTCAGTGGGTTCATTACATGTAAGACTGAGCAAGCAACAAACTATTGTTTTTTTTTGTGGCATCACTTCCTTCAATACAGGGCCTGGATAAATACCTACTGTCCACAGTATAGTACAGTAGTATAGGCCTAATTTGAGGGGGGGGCGGATGCGTGCCAGTTGGTTATGTAGTTGGTAGAGCCCTCGTACGACCTCGCTCCATGTGTTTCAATGGCAGCTCTTTCTGGATACATGTCTAGACAAGGGATATCTGCTTGGCTGTTTCAGTTCTGAATAGCACAGTACTACTGTACATATCCACACAGAAACCTAAATACTTGGATACTTGCTTAGACGTCTTGAGTTACAATTGTAAATAATGATACAGTATTAATGTAGCACTGTACTTATCCTTGCAGAAAGCCCAAAACGGGGATCCTAATGATGAACATGGGAGGACCTGAGAAACTGGACGATGTTCACGATTTCCTGCTGCGCCTCTTCTCCGACACCGATCTGATGAAGCTTCCTGTTCAGAAGTAAGTGTTCTCGCGCTCACACTGTGATGGCTCTGGAGTTATTTCCAGTGTTTTAAGGGTTTATGAAAAGAGTATTTACATATTGACTTTTACATGAGTCCTTTGTATTGGTGTCGACTTGACTGACCAGATGGGACTCATTCCCTCCCAAACAAAAAAGGGAGAAATCAATATTTTCAACCTACCTGACACCCCTACAAACAATAACCTCAAGTCAAAACCGTTACAACAAGGACAAGGTACATTTATGTTTGCCAGGCCCAAGATCGGTTCGTGCCGTCTTGCCATAAGTAGATTTCACTGAACAGCAATATGTAAAGTTTTGATTTCATGAGCTGAAATAAAAGATCCCAGAAATGTTCCATACGCACAAAAAGCTTATTTCTCTCAAATGATGTGGACAAATTTGTTTACATCCCTGTTTTTTTTTTCATATCCTGGACATTAAACTCTTTTTTAAAGTCTCCAGTGGCCTCATGGTTAAATCCCTGAACAGTTTCCTTCCTCTCCAGCAACTGAGTTAGGAAGGACGCCTGTATCCTTGCAGTGACTGGGTGTATTGATACACCATCCAAAGCCTAATTAATAACTTTACCATGCTCAAAGGGATATTCAGCGTCTGTTCTGTTTTAAAAAAAAACATTACGAATAGGTGCCCTTAAATTCAATACTTGATTATTGAGGGACCTTGCAAATAATTGTATCTGTGGGGTACAGAGAAAAGATAAGACAACTGTTTCGGGCTTTGGTATTATGTGTAGATTGGATGAAGAGGGAAAATTTAAATTTAATCCATTTTAAAACAAGGCTGTAATGTAAGAACATTTTGGGGGGTGAAAGGTCATGGCGTCTGAATACTTTTAGTTTTATTACTTTGAATACTTTCCGAATGATCTTGGGACCAAGCTACGTTTTATTACTCCGGAAGTTGACATGACGCTGTGAATCTCTCTTCCTCCTCAGTCGACTTGGGCCCTTCATAGCTAAGCGGCGCACCCCTAAGATCCAGGAGCAGTACAGCCGGATCGGAGGAGGCTCTCCTATCAAGGCCTGGACCACCATGCAGGGGGAGGGCATGGTCAAACTGCTGGATGAGATGTGTCCGGAAACAGGTCAGACCGTAACACTTCATAGCCCAGACGTAACACTTCATAGCCCAGACGTAACACTTCATAGCCCAGACGTAACACTTCATAGCCCAGACATAACACTTCATAGCCCAGACATAACACTTCATAGCCCAGACATAACACTCAATAGCCCAAACATTACCTGGGTTCTGCACTAACTTTTTCCCCTGATGGTACTGGTGATAGTAACTTTTTCCCCTGATGGTACTGGTGATAGTAACTTTTTCCCCTGATGGTACTGGTGATAGTAACTTTTTCCCCTGATGGTACTGGTGATAGTAACTTTTTCCCCTGATGGTACTGGTGATAGTAACTTTTTCCCCTGATGGTACTGGTGATAGTAACTTTTTCCCCTGATGGTACTGGTGATAGTAACTTTTTCCCCTGATGGTACTGGTGATAGTAACTTTTTCCCCTGATGGTACTGGTGATAGTAACTTTTTCCCCTGATGGTACTGGTGATAGTAACTTTTTCCCCTGATGGTACTGGTGATAGTAACTTTTTCCCCTGATGGTACTGGTGATAGTAACTTTTTCCCCTGATGGTACTGGTAATAATACCTTTTTCCCCTGATGGTACTGGTGCCAGTAACCTTTTCAGTTGGTGGCACCAGCACATGATTTGGTCCAGACTATGTGAGTGGAGTTCTGCATTTGGAAATCCCACTAATTTGTCACGGATGGGTTTGTGTCACGGATGGGTCCGACTGTCAATGCCTTTTCCTTTGCTCTTCACAGGAAAACAAACTGCCTCTCCAAATTTAGCTCCATACATTGTTTTGTTTAAAAATATATATTATTTATTAAAACAACCCCATTTTTCTTTAGTGACTATGTACCATTTTTGTTTCTTTTGAAGTGAAGCTATCGTAAGAGGCTTTAACAAGGAACCAACCAATGTCATGGGCCAGGAATCATCAACGAGATTCAGCCGCGGGCCAATTGTCTCTCCTTGAGGGGATGGTCGTAGGGCCCGGAACACATTTACATAGAATTTACAGACTGCAAATTGACCCGCAAGAAGCACAAATAGATATAACGTTTGACTAAAACGTAAATCTTTTCATACCTTGTTTATCATTCGTGTGTGATCACATATTGCTCTATTACGTGTGAGAATACTTTAACAGATTTACAAAATTTAAAATCACTTGGAGATGATTTCCTGGTGTTTTACACTCTTATATCCAACAATAAAATAAATAAATATAAAATATAATTGAAGGTTTAAAAAAATAAATAAAAATTTGCTCAGAACTTGGCCAACGGAGGCCAAGGACCTGCCTGATAAAATGTGGCTAAAAGCTGCTTCTTCTCTCTAATCTATTGATGACCCGATACTTCGGTTGTAACTGGCTCTGTTACACTCACATGTTACAGTTGATCGACAACATTAGCACTGTTAAAATACTTATAGACTCCTTCTTGTTTTTTTTTTAAACAATAGCCTTTATAAAAAAACAAAATGTCTCCGTTGCTGCTGCATGGGTTTATGGGTTGTCTTTCTTTGAATCAAACAAGCTATCATCTATTTTTATTTTTATAACCTTTTATTTAACTAGGCACATCAGTTAAGAACAAAATCTTATTTACAATGACGGCCTAGGAACAGTCCTCCTGCC
Source organism: Oncorhynchus clarkii lewisi (assembly GCF_045791955.1). Classification (NCBI taxonomy): domain Eukaryota; kingdom Metazoa; phylum Chordata; class Actinopteri; order Salmoniformes; family Salmonidae; genus Oncorhynchus; species Oncorhynchus clarkii. The sequence goes on along the minus strand of NW_027259064.1, from coordinate 2,036 downwards.
GGGATGTGGGTCTGGGATTAAAAATATAGGGCAAAACACACATCACGACAATTACGGAACAGGCCAGGTCATCAATTATGAAAATATATATTTGTTTAATTATACAATACATATTTTGTAAAGGGTGCGACCAATCAGCCTGGGTATATGGCTCTGCCAAGCATTTTTATTCATTTTTAATTTATTTCCTTCATAAAGAGAGACCTAAGACCTATTTCCTGGTTGACTCCTATCAACATCTCGGCTCTTTAGTGGTTTGTTAAGGCTGAATAAATACAACAGAATATGCCTAATTTTAAAAGCACCGTGATGAAGGAAATCAATTAAAAATGCTTGGCAGAGCCATATACCCAGGCTGATTGGTCGCACCCTTTACAAAATATGTATTGTATAATTAAACAAATATATATTTTCATAATTGATGATGACCTGGCCTGTTCCATAATGTGCCTGCAGATAGGTGTGAGTGGAAGGAGAGCGTGTCACACACTGGTTACTATATGCTTTAGGCAGCAGCACAAACACTGGGCCACACAAGATGCCACAGTCGCCAAAACAAACAGGCTGAATGTTTCACCGCTGTCGTGTTTTAACGGCCGTTGACACTGGCTGGGTGTGGTGGGGAGATAGTCGAGGAGTGTTTTGTTCCCACACCCCTACACCACACTTTACTGATAACGGGGGGGGGGGGGGTGTGTTTTAGCTTTACGTGGGCCCGTCTTACATAAGACCACTCTGTGTTTGGCCTAACTTGGAGAGCTTGTAGATGGCCTAATTCAATTATATTCCCTAAGTATATACTTGTTAATATCCATTTACTAATGCTTTAGATAGATGTGAAGTGAGAAATACCATTTTATTACTCAGCTTTACAGTTCTCACGTTTCTGTTTTACGTCTTACAGCGCCTCATAAGTTCTACATCGGGTTCCGCTACGTGCATCCTCTGACGGAGGAGGCTATTGAGGAGATGGAGAAGGATGGAGTAGAGAGAGCAGTGGCTTTCACACAGTACCCACAATACAGCTGTTCTACCACAGGTAGGCCCACTACAGTACAGCTGTTCTACAACAGGTTGACCCAGTACCCACAATACAGCTGTTCTACAACAGGTAGACCCAGTACCCACAATACAGCTGTTCTACCACAGGTAGACCCAGTACAGTACAGCTGCTCTACAACAGGTAGAACTGGGGTCGAGCTGACAAGGTAAAAAATCTTAGGTATCCCCCATTTTTCTTTCCCACGTTCCCTAATAGAAGGTTGATGTACGTTTTCCAATGTCCTCATAGTGCTTCACATTGTAACGCCCCTCGTCCACTACTGTCCCTGTTCTGCCCCCGTCGCCCACTCACATCTTGTGTCTTTAAAAAAACAAAGTTATAATGAGTAGAGTTAGTCTTGGCCTGGGAGTTACTGATAAGCGGACTTAATCTTGCTCTTATCGACACAGGGAGACTTAATACGCCACACCCTACATCCCATCCTCTTACTAGTGCTTTTGTAAAGAACTGTGTAAAACTGTTGAAGGGCTATGTAAACACATTACTGTTCAAAAGTTTTTTTTGGCGGGGGGGGGGGGGGGGGGGGGACTTAGAAATGTCCTTGTTATTTTTTTGTTTTGTTGTCAATTTAAAAATAACATCAACAAAATTAATCAGAAATACAATGTAGATGTATTACTATTTATTTTCTTAATGGAATATCTACATAATATCTACATAATATCTACATAATATCTACGTAATATCTACGTAATATCTACGTAATATCTACGTAACATCTACGTAACATCTACGTAATATCTACGTAACATCTACGTAACATCTACGTAACATCTACGTAACATCTACGTAACATCTACGTAACATCTACGTAACATCTACGTAATATCTACGTAATATCTACATAATATCTACGTAATATCTACGTAATATCTACGTAATATCTACGTAATATCTACATAATATCTACGTAATATCTACGTAATATCTACGTAATATCTACGTAATATCTACGTAATATCTACATAATACC
>NW_027259063.1:30000-37500 GCF_045791955.1 Oncorhynchus clarkii lewisi | reverse complement strand
TCTCTCTCTCTCCCTCTCCCTCTCTCCCTCTCTCTCACTCCCTCTGTCTAATCCTCCATCTCTCTCCCTCTCTCCCTCTCCCTCTCTCCCTCTCTCTCACTCCCTCTGTCTAATCCTCCATCTCTCTCTCTCTCTCCCTCTCCCTCTCTCCCTCTCTCTCACTCCCTCTGTCTAATCCTCCATCTCTCTCCCTCTCTCCCTCTCCCTCTCTCCCTCTCTCTCACTCCCTCTGTCTAATCCTCCATCTCTCTCCCTCTCCCTCTCTCCCTCTCTCTCACTCCCTCTGTCTAATCCTCCATCTCTCTCCCTCTCCCTCTCTCCCTCTCTCTCACTCCCTCTGTCTAATCCTCCATCTCTCTCCCTCTCCCTCTCTCCCTCTCTCTCACTCCCTCTGTCTAATCCTCCATCTCTCTCCCTCTCTCCCTCTCTCTCACTCCCTCTGTCTAATCCTCCATCTCTCTCCCTCTCTCTCTCTCCCTCTCTCTCACTCCCTCTGTCTAGTCCTCCATCTCTCTCCCTCTCTCCATCTCTCTCTCTACCTCTCCCTCTCTCTCCATCACTCCCTCTCTCTAACCCTCCATCTCTCTCCCTCCCTTTCTTTCCCTATCTCAATCTCTCTCTCTCCATCTCTCTCTGTCTCTCTCTCCATCCCTCCTTCTCTCTCTCCCTTCATCTCTCTCGCTCGATCCCTCTCCTGCTCTCTCTCTGTTTCTCTTTCTACAGGGTGATCAGTCGAGCCCCAGGTCTGAAGCTGGTAGTGGAGACTCTAATAACGTCTCTGAAACCTATAGGAAACATTGTCCTTATCTGCTGTGCTTTCTTCATCATATTTGGTATCCTGGGGGTGCAGGTAGGGGCTGTTATCTTTGGAGTACTTGTCTCTCCATCTTTCTTCCTTTGTCTTTTTTTCTATCTCTGTTTTCCTTGTTCCTTCATTTTATCAATATTTCACATTCCCTGTCTTTCTCCTCCAACATATACCCTGTCTTTCTCCTCCAACATATACCCTGTCTTTCTCCTTCAACATATACCATGTCTTTCTCCTCCAACATATACCCTGTCTTTCTCCTCCAACATATACCCTCTTTCTCCTCCAACATATACCCTCTTTCTCCTCCAACATATACCCTGTCTTTCTCCTCCAACATATACCCTGTCTTCCTCCTCCAACATATACCCTGTCTTTCTCCTCCAACATATACCCTGTCTTTCTCCTCCAACATATACCCTGTCTTTCTCCTCCAACATATGCCCTGTCTTTTTCCTCCAACATATACCCTGTCTTTCTCCTCCAACATATACCCTCTTTCTCCTCCAACATATACCCTCTTTCTCCTCCAACATATACCCTCTTTCTCCTCCAACATATACCCTGTCTTTCTCCTCCAACATATACCCTCTTTCTCCTCCAACATATACTCTGTCTTTCTCCTCCAACATATACCCTGTCTTTCTCCTCCAACATATACCCTGTCTTTCTCCTTCAACATATACCCTCTTTCTCCATCAACATATACCCTGTCTTTCTCCTCCAACATATACCCTGTCTTTCTCCTTCAACATATACCCTCTTTCTCCTTCAACATATACCCTCTTTCTCCTTCAACATATACCCTGTCTTTCTCCTCCAACATCTACCCTGTCTTTCTCCTCCAACATATACCCTCTTTCTCCTCCAACATATACCCTCTTTCTCCTCCAACATATACCCTCTTTCTCCTCCAACATATACCCTGTCTTTCTCCTCCAACATATACCCTCTTTCTCCTCCAACATATACCCTCTTTCTCCTCCAACATATACCCTCTTTCTCCTCCAACATATACCCTGTCTTTCTCCTCCAACATATACCCTGTCTTTCTCCTCCAACATATACCCTCTTTCTCCTCCAACAAATACCCTGTCTTTCTCCTCCAACATATACCCTCTTTTTCCTCCAACATATACCCTGTCTTTCTCCTCCAACATATACCCTGTCTTTCTCCTTCAACATATACCCTCTTTATCCTCCAACATATACCCTCTTTCTCCTCCAACATATACCCTCTTTCTTCTCCAACATATACCCTCTTTCTCCTCCAACATATACCCTGTCTTTCTCCTCCAACATATACCCTGTCTTTCTCCTCCAACATATACCCCGTCTTTCTGTGTCTCTGTTTCCTCACCTTCCTCCCACAGTTGTCTGTCCCTCAGTCTCTGTCCCTTCTCTGTCTTTGTCAGTCTTTGCCACCTGTCTTCCTCTATCTCTCTCTCAATTCCCTAAATCATTCTTGACCATCTATGTAATGACCTCCATATTATTCCATCAAGTGTGTCTATCCTTTGATAATGACATATGAAAGAAACCACTTATATGGTAACAACAAGACATCTGAAGTGGCTCTGTCCATTGTTCCCATTGTTCCCTGACAGCTGTTCAAAGGGAAGTTCTTCTACTGCTTTGGCCCCGACGTCAAGAACATCACCAACAAGTCTGACTGTCTGCAGGCCAACTACAAATGGGTTCATCACAAGTACAACTTTGACAACCTGGGACAGGTAAGGATTTCTCCCAGTATCAATTTCGGACAAGGTGTCAAACTGATGGACATGGTGAATGGACCAGTATGAAATACTGAACTGATGGACATGGTGAATGGACCAGTATGAAATACTGAACTGATGGACATGGTGAATGGACCAGTATGAAATACTGAACTGATGGACATGGTGAATGGACCAGTATGAAATACTGAACTGATGGACATGGTGAATGGACCAGTATGAAATACTGAACTGATGGACATGGTGAATGGACCAGTATGAAATACTGAACTGATGGACATGGTGAATGGACCAGTATGAAATACTGAACTGATGGACATGGTGAATGGACCAGTATGAAATACTGAACTGATGGACATGGTGAATGGACCAGTATGAAATACTGAACTGATGGACATGGTGAATGGACCAGTATGAAATACTGAACTGATGGACATGGTGAATGGACCAGTATGAAATACTGAACTGGTGGACATGGTGAATGGACCAGTATGAAATACTGAACTGATGGACATGGTGAATGGACCGATGGACTGATGTTTTGTCTGTGTTTTTGTCTTTATATGTATGTTTATATTTCATGTCTTTCATGTGTGTTCTGTCTGTCTGTGTATGTCTGCATTTCTGCATGTGTGTGTGTGTGTTCTGTGTGTATATGTGTGTGCGCTCTGTACCACAGGCTCTGATGTCCCTGTTTGTGCTGGCTTCAAAGGACGGTTGGGTCAACATCATGTACCATGGCCTGGATGCTGTAGGGGTGGACCAACAGGTAACTAGTCTAATAGTGGTCATCAAGTCTATCCATTATATTTCTATAGATGTATTATTTTTTCAGTTGTGTTGGCTGACTGATCTATCAGAGCATACTCAACTCCTTCTCTCCCGCTCCTCCTTCGACTAAACACTCACATGCACCACTCCTCTCTCTCTCCCTCCTTCTCCCCCTCCCTCGCCCCTCCCTCGCCCCTCCCTCCCCATCTCTCCCTTCCTCTCCATCCCCCTCCCCCCTCCCTCCCTCCCTCTCCCCTCCCCCTCTCCCCTCCCTGCCTCCCTCTATCTCCATCCCCCCTCTCCCTTCCCTCCCTCCCTCTCTCCCTTTAGCCAGTGATCAACAACAGTCCATGGATGCTCCTCTACTTCATCTCCTTCCTCCTCATCGTCAGTTTCTTCGTTCTGAACATGTTTGTGGGCGTGGTAGTGGAGAACTTCCACAAGTGCCGTCAGAACCAGGAAGTGGAAGAGGCTAAAAGGAGAGAGGATAAACGACGGAGACGCATGGAGAAGAAGAGGAGGGGTAAGGGAGAGACGGGAAGAAGAGATAGTACAAGGTGCCTGGAGAGAGAGAGGGCGAGAGAGGGATAGAGGGAGGATGAGATGAGAGGGAGAAAGGGAGAGAGGGAGTGGGAGGGAGAGAGGGTGAGAGGGTGAAAGGGAGAAAGGGATGGAGGGAGGGTGAGAGAGGGTGAGAGGGAGAAAGGGATGGAGGGAGGGTGAGAGAGTGTGAAAGGGAGAAAGGGAGGGAGAAAGAGAGGGGGAGGGAGGATGAGAGGGAGAGAGAGAGGGTGAGAGGGTGAGAGGGAGAAAGGGAGGGAGGGTGAAAGGGTGTGAGAGAGAAAGGGAGGGAGAGAGAGAGAGAGAGCAGAACAGACAGAGATAGATCATCAATGATTGTGTGAATTGTTTATGAGTATTACTCTTGACAGGAGGACATCACAGGAATGCTTTTGAATAGTGTACAGTAATACTATGTATAAAGCACTATTACCTGTGTTTGTCTTCCCTTGCCAGACGCCCAGAAGATCCCCTACTATGCCAGCTACAGCCCCCTCCGCCTGTGGATCCACACTCTGTGTACCACCTACTACCTGGACCTCTTCATCACCTTCATCATCTGTATCAACGTCATCACCATGTCACTGGAACACTACAGCCAGCCACGAGTAAGACTGGAGGGAGCGGTGTGCGTGTGTGGGTGGGGGTGGGGGGGTACAGAAAGACAGAGTGTCATGTGTTTTCATGTACACAGTACCATATGTGACTCCTTCTCTCTCTCTCTCTCCCCTTCCCTCTCACCTTCTCTCTCTCCTCCCTCCCACCATCTCCTCTCTCTCCCCCTCCCACCTCCTTCTCCCCCTCCCCCCTCCCTCCCTCTCACCTCCTCTCTCTTTCCCTCTCTCTCACCTCCTTCTCTCTCTCTTCTCCCTCCTACCATCTCCTTCTCTCTCCCCCTTCCTCCCACCCCCATCTCTCTCTCCCTCCCCCTCCCTCCCTCCCACCTCCTCTCTCTCCCCCTCCCACCTCCTTCTCTCCCCCTCCCCCCTCCCTCCCTCCCACCTCCTCTCTCTCTCCCTCTCTCTCACGTCCTTCTCTCTCTCTCTCCTCCCTCCCACCATCTCCTTCTCTCTCCCCCTTTCTCCCACCTCCGTCTCTCTCTCCCTCCCCCTTCCTCCCTCTCTCCCACCTCCTCTCTCTCTCCTCCCTCCCACCATCTCCTTCTCTCTCTCCTTCTCCCTCCCACCTCCTTCTCTCTCTCCCCCTCCCTCCTACCTCCTTCTCCCACCCACCTCTTTCTCTCTCTCCCCCTCCCACCTCCTCTCTCCCCCCGCCTCCTTCTCTCTCTCCCCCTCCCTCCCTCCTCCTCTCTCTCTCTCTCCAACCTCCCTCCCTCCTCCTCTCTCTCTCTCTCCCCCTCCCTCCCACCTCCTTCTCTCTCTGTCTCTCAGTCTCTGGATCTAGTGTTGAAGTACTGTAACTATTTCTTCACATCCACCTTTGTACTGGAGACCCTCCTGAAGCTCACCGCCTTTGGCTTCCGACGCTTCTTTAAAGACAGGTAGTTACAGGGCCACACTGACTTACTGAATAAACACTGTATTCACTGCTGCACTGGGGACATACTGTGTGTGTGTGTGTGTGTGTGTGTGTGTGTGTGTGTGTGTGTGTGTGTGTGTGTGTGTGTGTGTGTGTGTGTGTGTGTGTGTGTGTGTGTGTGTGTGTGTGTGTGTGTGTGTGTGTGTGTGTGTGTTGCGCATGTCAGTCATCTCAGTGTGTATGATTCATACAGAGTATATGATTCATAGCTGCCCTTCTTAACCACAACTCCATTAGAAAATAGTTATTCTGACTTCAATGGTACTTCCTGGTAGTGTCATAGCTTTACTATAGCTGAACTATAGCTGGGATACTTCAATGGTACTTCCTGGTAGTGTCATAGCTTTACTATAGCTGAACTATAGCTAGGATACTTCAATTGTACTTCCTGGTAGTGTCATAGCTTTACTATAGCTGAACTATAGCTGGGATACTTCAATTGTACTTCCTGGTAGTGTCATAGCTTTACTATAGCTGAACTATAGCTGGGATACTTCAATTGTACTTCCTGGTAGTGTCATAGCTGAACTATAGCTGGGATACTTCAATTGTACTTCCTGGTATTATCATAGCTTTACTATAAATGAACTATAGCTGGGATACTTCAATTGTACCTCCTGGTATTGTCATAGCTTTAATATAGCTGAAATATAGCTGGGATACTTCAATTATACTTCCTGGTATTGTCATAGCTTTACTATAGCTGAACTATAGCTGGGATACTTCAATTGTACTTCATGGTATTGTCATAGCTTTAATATAGCTGAAATATAGCTGGGATACTTCAATTGTACTTCCTGGTATTGTCATAGCTTTACTATAGCTGAACTATAGCTGGGATACTTCAATTGTACTTCCTGGTAGTGTCATAGCTTTACTATAGCTGAACTATAGCGGGGATACTTCAATTGTACTTCCTGGTAGTGTCATAGCTTTACTATAGCTGAACTATAGCTGGGATACTCTCTGGATAGTCATACAGATACTGCTGAGCTACTGAATAAACACCATCCGTACTGCTACACTGGGGACACTGTGTGTGTTTTCTCACTCTGTGTGATTCATAGTAGTAATGCCACAGCCGTAATATAACCAGGATGCTGTCTCTGTACTAAATGGTACTAGTAAAGGTGACTGAATTAAATACGCTACACTGGGGACACTGTGTGTGTTTTCTCACTCTGTGTGATTCATAGTAGTAATGCCACAGCCGTAATATAACCAGGATGCTGTCTCTGTACTAAATGGTACTAGTAAAGGTGACTGAATTAAATACGCTACACTGGGGACACTGTGTGTGTTTTCTCACTCTGTGTGATTCATAGTAGTAATGCCACAGCCGTAATATAACCAGGATGCTGTCTCTGTACTAAATGGTACTAGTAAAGGTGACTGAATTAAATACGCTACACTGGGGACACTGTTTGTGTCATCTCACTGTATGATTCATAGTAGTAATGCCACAGCCGTAATATAACCAGGATGCTGTCTCTGTACTAAATGGTACTAGTAAAGGTGACTGAATTAAATACGCTACACTGGGGACACTGTGTGTGTTTTCTCACTCTGTGTGATTCATAGTAGTAATGCCACAGCCGTAATATAACCAGGATGCTGTCTCTGTACTAAATGGTACTAGTAAAGGTGACTGAATTAAATACGCTACACTGGGGACACTGTTTGTGTCATCTCACTCTATGATTCATAGTAGTAATGCCACAGCCGTAATATAACCAGGATGCTGTCTCTGTACTAAATGGTACTAGTAAAGGTGACTGAATTAAATACGCTACACTGGGGACACTGTTTGTGTCATCTCACTGTATGATTCATAGTAGTAATGCCACAGCCGTAATATAACCAGGATGCTGTCTCTGTACTAAATGGTACTAGTAAAGGTGACTGAATTAAATACGCTACACTGGGGACACTGTTTGTGTTTTCTCACTCTGTGTGATTCATAGTAGTAATGCCACAGCCGTAATATAACCAGGATGCTGTCTCTGTACTAAATGGTACTAGTAAAGGTGACTGAATTAAATACGCTACACTGGGGACACTGTTTGTGTTTTCTCACTCTGT
>NW_027259063.1:0-25000 GCF_045791955.1 Oncorhynchus clarkii lewisi | reverse complement strand
GTGTGTGTGTATGACAGTGTCTGTGAGAGTGTGTGTGTGTATGACAGTGTCTGTGAGAGTGTGTGTGTGTATGACAGTGTCTGTGAGAGTGTGTGTGTGTGTATGACAGGGTCTGTGAGAGTGTGTGTGTGTATGACAGTGTCTGTGAAAGTGTGTGTATGACAGTGTCTGTGAGAGTGTGTGTGTGTATGACAGTGTCTGTGAGAGTGTGTGTGTGTATGACAGTGTCTGTGAGAGTGTGTGTGTGTATGACAGTGTCTGTGAGAGTGTGTGTGTGTATGACAGTGTCTGTGAGAGTGTGTGTGTGTATGACAGTGTCTGTGAGAGTGTGTTTGTGTGTATGACAGTGTCTGTGAGAGTGTGTGTGTGTATGACAGGGTCTGTGAGAGTGTGTGTGTGTATGACAGTGTCTGTGAGAGTGTGTGTGTGTATGACAGTGTCTGTGAGAGTGTGTGTGTGTATGACAGTGTCTGTGAGAGTGTGTGTGTGTATGACAGTGTCTGTGAGAGTGTGTGTGTGTATGACAGTGTCTGTGAGAGTGTGTGTGTGTATGACAGTGTCTGTGAGAGTGTGTGTGTGTGTATGACAGTGTCTGTGAGAGTGTGTGTGTGTATGACAGTGTCTGTGAGAGTGTGTGTGTGTGTATGACAGTGTCTGTGAGAGTGTGTGTGTGTATGACAGTGTCTGTGAGAGCGTGTGTGTGTATGACAGTGTCTGTGAGAGTGTGTGTGTGTATGACAGTGTCTGTGAGAGCGTGTGTGCTGGGTATAAATTTAGCTGTGACCTTTCGGAGGCTGGATGTTTCCCGTTTAGTCCAGAATTGAACCGGAGGGAATTCCCTAAATGCCCGGCATTTATAATCTCCCCCTCCACTTCACCTCTCCCCAGCCCTCATCATAACCTTTTTCTCTGTTTCTGTCTTTCTGCCTCTCTCTCGCTCTCTCTCTCTCTCTCTCTCTCTCCATCTATTCTCTCCATCCCAGTTCTGAAGCTGCTGAAGATGGCTAAAGGAATGAGAGCTCTGCTGGATACGGTGGTCCAAGCCCTACCACAGGTACAAATGCACGCACACACACACACACACAGATAAACGAACATTGGGTGAGCCAATACTATGACAATGCTCAACACGGGCCAAAACAGCCCCCCTTCCCCCTCACACTGCCCTGGGAATCCATCCTAAGTTTGAGGCCTGGGGGAGAGAGGTGCGGTAGAAAACGGAGACCCAAACTGCAACTAGGACAGGCTGATCAATGACCAGGAATGTATAGTCTCTCTCTAGCTTTCTGGGCAGTGCTAATTGGTGACTCAGACTGGCCTCCCTGCCATACACACACAAATTCACACACACACAAATTCACACACACACACACACACACACACACACACACACACACACACACACACACACACACACACACACATAGCTCCTATGTATGATGAGTGCAGACAAACAGAGGGGCTGATTGAATGATTATGGCTAGGATTAGAGGCACTGTTTACATGTTCAGTGGGAGAAACTGAACAGAAAATTAACAAGCATTTTTATCTGTTTTTCATCAAGCTGTTCTACCAAGGGTTATTATGTAGATGATGGCAGCTGCAAACAATCAAATGAGATGATGATCTTCAAACAGTAGCTATATCTCTGTACATAATGTGGACAGTGTGTGCTTTCAGGACCATGGCGAGTGCTTTGGGAAAAAGACTGTATTCATAAAGAGTGCTGATCTACGATCATGTCCCCCTGTTTTATTCATTAGGATCTAAAAGGATAAACTGATCCTAGATCAGTACTCCTATTCTGAGACACTATGAATACCGCCCTGGTCTAGATACAGCCCCTAGGCCCATAACCACTACTGCCTAGGCACCTCATGTAGATGTGAAAGGATTTGACATCATGCAATATGGAAGTAGCTCAACCTTTCACTCTAATATTCTTGGACGGAGTTTGACCATGTTGCATAAACCTCTCATATTCTTTCTGATCTCTACAAGTGGCTAGGGGTTGTTTCTGGCTGGGGTACACTGATATTAATACCTCTACTACATTAAGAAATGAGGTGTGGGTTATTAGATCTGGTTGGGCTGGAAAGGCCTGACTCCTTTTCCTAAATAAGGTTTGGTCCCGACCACATCATTCCCACAGAGAAAGAGAGAGAGAGAGAAAGAGAGAGAGAGAGGTAGAGAGTGAGTGAAAGAGAGCAGGCAGGGAGAACAGGCAATGAGAAGGAAGGAGTTTAGGGAAGACGGAGGTAAGGCAGAACAGATCTCCTCTCCTCCGCTGCTATCGATCCCTGTCTCATTAACACAGGACCCTGGGTCGTCTCCCCAAGGGCATCAGGCAGGTAATTAACACCAAGGTGATTAAAGAGGTGTGTGTGTGTGTGTGTGTGTGTTTGTATCCTTAAGTGTGTGTGTGTGTGTGTGTGTGTGTGTGTGTGTGTGTGTGTGTGTGTGTGTGTGTGTGTGTGTGTGTGTGTGTGTGTGTGTGTGTGTGTGTGTGTGTGTGTGTGTGATGAGAGGAGACAATCAGTCTGCTATAGTTACATCTTGAGAAGGAGGTGAAAAATCACCTGTCAGGGTAGTGTTACACACTGTCAAGACTGAGAGTAATGGTGTTCCATGGAGAAGCCCCTGACAGATGTTAGCTAGCTAGCTGAAGGTAACACTCAAACGCATTATGACCGACGCCATCTCTTATCACAGGATCTGCCTAAAATAATGTGTCATATTACCCAACTAGAATCAGCCATTATCTAACATTATCCCATTTCTCCCCAACTGAGCTAAAATGGCTACCATCTGCTGTTCACTAGATGGTAGTGGTGTCGTTCAGTCACATCACATCACCACTAAAGCCAGTTGTTTTCTCTCCTCCAGGGGCTGGGTGATAAACCTCAGATATAGCCTTTGGCAGTAGGCAACGCTGTGTGAATATCACCATTTCTGCTTTCTAAAAGCTAATTACGAGTGCTCACAGCGACATCTTGTACCATTCTCTTAACTACTCATTTTTTTTAAATCCCTGTGATTTTTTTTCTCTACAGAAAATACAGACTTCCTTAAAACTAGTCCCTTGGCCGGGAGAGATTAGCTATCCCCTCTCTGGATTTGCATCTATGGCCACAGCCACTATTCGCTAGATAACATTAGCATTGGGGACCAAAACACAGTAAAAGTGAATGGATCCTGGCTAGCATAGCATGCTCTTAGCTACGTGCACAGATCAAAGTAAATTCAAGTCTCACTTATCACTGACCCAGGTTTCACCCGACATAAATTCACCCTTTGTTTGTCTCTTCCTTGCTTGGATCACCCCTCATAGAATCATGTCATTAAGAATCACAGATCATTAAATTGATCTCAATGGAATAGTGCTATTTTCAGAGGTGCTTAAATCATCCCCAGTAGTGTAAGATCTACAGTCTCCCTGGTAGATACATCACTAATCAACTGTGACACAGGTAGCTGGGGAGAGCTTGCATTAGTTCTGGCCCAAAGGGAACTCGGTATCATACTGAGACAGTCTGACGAGAGACTGAGACTGACAGTATGACAAACAAAGTCTGGATCTAAAGTGCTTTAGAGATTTTTATAGAACTGTTACGTCACTACATAATTTCTACTTAACTTAGACATTGCTGACCTGGGGCATGTTCAGTAGACCCAAACGGGAGAAAACCTTTTGAAATGGAGGTATTACCACCTGAGCTTGTCCACGAAGAGCACACACTTTTCCTTTGTTGGTTTCAAAAACTTTCCCGGACGTTCAGTACCTGCTGAACACGACCTTGGTCTCTAACCCTCACTAAACACTCCTATCTTAATAAACCTGGGTCGTGTTCTTCTATGAAAAACAGCTTCACATCTGTGACTGTTTGTCTTGCGATTTGTTAGCCTGGTAGAGGCTAGATCAGGCTAGATCTGGATAGAGCAGGCTAGATCTGGATCGAGCAGGCTAGATCATGCTAGATCTGGATAGAGCAGGCTAGATCTGGATAGAGCAGACTAGATCAGGCTTTTTGGTATTTTTGGTATTTCATTAGGATCCCCATTAACTCTTCCTGGGGTCCACACAAAACATGAAACATTACATAATACAGAACATTAATGGACTAAAACAACTCAAGGACAGAACTACGTTAAAAAAATGTAAAGGCACACATAGCCTAGATATCAATACAGACACACAAACTATCTAGGTCAAATAGGGGAGAGGCGTTGTGCCGTGAGGTGTTGCTTTATCTGTTTTTTGAAAGCAGGGCAGCTTTTTTGAGCAATATGTGATGGAACAGAGTTCCATGCAATAATGGCTCTATATAATACTGTACGCTTTCTTGAATTTGTTCTGAGTTTGGGAACTGTGAAAAGACCCCAGGGGGCATGTCTGGTGGGGTACATGTGTGTGTCAGAGCTTTGTGAAATTGACTATGCAAACAATTTGGGATTTTCAACACGTTAATGTTTCTTATAAAAATAAAAAGTTATGCAATCAGTCTCTCCTCAGCTCTTAGGCAAGAGAGACTGGCATATATGTAGTATTTCTTTATCTGCCCTCTGATTACAATGAAGAGCATGACATGCTGCTCTGTTCTGGGCCAGCTGCAGCTTAACTAGGTCTTTCCTTGCAGCACTCGACCACACGACTGGACAATCAAGATGAGACAAAACTAGAGCCTACAGAGCTTGCTTTTTGGAGTGTGGTGTCAAAAAATCAGAGCATCTCATTATTACGGACAGACCTCTCTCCATCGTTACAAGCATTCAATCTATAGGTTTTGACAATGACAGTTTACAATTTAAGGTATCGCCAAGTAATTTAGTCTCCTCAACTTGTTCAACAGCCACACCATCAGTTTCCAGGTTCAGCTGAGGTCTAGAATTTAGGGAATGATTTGTACCAAATATAATGCTCTTAGTTTTAGAGATGTTCAGGACCAGTTTATTACTGGCCACCCATTCCAAAACAGACTGTAACTCTTTGTTAAGGGTTTCGGTGACTTCATTAGCTGGGGTTGCTGATGCGTATATGGTTGAATCATCAGCATACATGGACACACATGCTTTGTTTAATGCCAGTGGCAGGTCATTGGTAAAAATAGAAAAGAGTAGAGGGCCTAGAAAGCTGCCCTGCGGTACACCACACTTTATGTATTTGATATTAGAGAAGCTTCCATTAAAGAAAACCCTTTGAGTTCTATTAGATAGATAGCTCTGAATCCACGAGGTTGAAAAGCCAAAACACATATGTTTTTTCAACAAAAGGATATGGTCAATAATATCAAAGGCTGCACTGAAATCTAACAGTGCAGCTCCCACAATCTTCTTATTATCAATTTCTTTCAACCAATCATCAGTCATTTGTGTCAGTGCAGTACATGTTGAGTGCCCTTCTCTAAACCATGCTGAAAGTCTGTTGATCATTTGTTTACAGATAAATAGTATTGTATTTGGTCAAACACCATTTTTTCCAACAGTTTGCTACTGGTCTACTGTTAGAACCAGTAAAGGCTGCTTTACCACTCTTGGGTAGCAGAATTACTTTGTTCTTCCCTCCAGGCCTGAGGACTAAGAATTTCCTCTGGGGCTCAGATTAAAGATATGACAGATAGGAGTGGGTATAGAGTCAGCTACCATCCTCAGTAGCTTTCTATCTAAGTTGTCAATGCCAGGAGGTTTGTCATTATTGATCAATAACAATCATTTCCCAACTCTCCCAAACAAACTTTACAAAATTCAAACTTGAAACGCTCTTCTTTCATTATTTGTTTTTTTTAAATGCATGAATACAATGGCTCACTGTTTGTTGTTGGCATTTCCTTCCTAAGTTTGCCCACTTTGCCAATGACGTAATCATTAAAATAATTGGCAACATCAAATGGTTTTGTGATGAATAAGCCATCTGATTCGAATTGCTCTTTCTGCCCATAATTCCATTTAAAGTAAATTTACAGTAAGTCAGCCAGTCAGATGTGCAGCCAGACTTATTAGCCACTCTTTTTGCCCCATCTCTTTCAACCATACAGTTTCCTCATCAATTCATCGAGCCTTAACAGTTCTAACAGTCAGTTTCTTAATAGGTGCATGTTTATCAATAATTGGAAGAAACAATTTCATAAATCCATCAAGTGCAGCGTCTGGATGCTCCTTATTAATTGCATCAGACCAACAAATATTTTTAACATCATCCACATAAGAGTCACAGCAAAATATTTTGTATGATCTCTTATACACTATTTTAGGCCCAGTTTTTGGAATGTTGGCTTTCCTGCATATAGCCACTATATTGTGATCACTGCATCCAATGGGTACGGATACAACTTTAGTACAAAGTTCTACAGTGTTAGTAAAAATGTGATTGATATGATCCTGGATGATCCTGTTCCTGTAGTGTTTGTAAACATCCTGGTAGGTTGATTAATAACCTGAACCAGATTACAGGCACTGGTTACAGTAATAAGCTTCCTCTTGAACGGACAGCTTGATGAAAACCAGTCAATATTCAGATCTCCAAGAAAGCAGACCTCTCTGTTTACATCACATACACTATCATGCATTTCACACATATTATTTAGATACTGACTGTTAGCACTTGGTGGCCTATAACAACACCCCAAAAGAAAAGGCTTTAGATGTGCCAAGTGAACCTGCAACCACAACACTTCAATAACAATTGGCATAAGGTTTTCTCTAAGCATTACAGAGATATGGCTCTGAATATATACAGCAACACCTCCCCCATAAGCATTTATGTCTCTTCTATAAATGTTATATCCTTGTATTGCTACTGCTGTATCATCAAATGAGTTATCTAAGTCAGTCTCAGAAATGGCTAATATATTAATGTTATCTGATGTTAGCCAGTTATTGATTTCATGAACCTTCAGGCGACATATATTAATATGGGCTATTTTCAGCCCTTTCCTGGGTAGCTTATCGGAGATAGACATAATACTGAAAAGAGCAAGCAAAGCTAGAGAAAAATATATACAGTGCCTTGCGAAAGTATTCGGCCCCCTTGAACTTTGCGACCTTTTGCCACATTTCAGGCTTTAAACATAAAGATATAAAACTGTATTTTTTTTGTGAAAAATCAACAACAAGTGGGACACAATCATGAAGTGGAACGACATTTATTGGATATTTCAAACTTTTTTAACAAATCAAAAACTTAAAAATTGGGCGTGCAAAATTATTCAGCCCCTTTACTTTCAGTACAGCAAACTCTCTCCAGAAGTTCAGTGAGGATCTCTGAATGATCCAATGTTGACCTAAATGACTAATGATGATAAATACAATCCACCTGTGTGTAATCAAGTCTCCGTATAAATGCACCTGCACTGTGATAGTCTCAGAGGTCCGTTAAAAGCGCAGAGAGCATCATGAAGAACAAGGAACACACCAGGCAGGTCCGAGATTCTGTTGTGAAGAAGTTTAAAGCCGGATTTGGATACAAAAAGATTTCCCAAGCTTTAAACATCCCAAGGAGCACTGTGCAAGCGATAATATTGAAATGGAAGGAGTATCAGACCACTGCAAATCTACCAAGACCTGGCCGTCCCTCTAAACTTTCAGCTCATACAAGGAGAAGACTGATCAGAGATGCAGCCAAGAGGCCCATGATCACTCTGGATGAACTGCAGTGATCTACAGCTGAGGTGGGAGACTCTGTCCATAGAACAACAATCAGTCGTATATTGCACAAATCTGGCCTTTATGGAAGAGTGGCAAGAAGAAAGCCGTAAAAGCAACACAGCTGAACACACCATCCCCACTGTCAAACATGGTGGTGGCAGCATCATGGTTTGGGCCTGCTTTTCTTCAGCAGGGACAGGGAAGATGGTTAAAATTGATGGGAAGATGGATGGAGCCAAATACAGGACCATTCTGGAAGAAAATCTGATGGAGTCTGCAAAAGACCTGAGACTGGGACGGAGATTTGTCTTCCAACAAGACAATGATCCAAAACATAAAGCAAAATCTACAATGGAATGGTTCAAAAATAAACATATCCAGGTGTTAGAATGGCCAAGTCAAAGTCCAGACCTGAATCCAATCGAGAATCTGTGGAAAGAACTGAAAACTGCTGTTCACAAATGCTCTCCATCCAACCTCACTGAGCTCGAGCTGTTTTGCAAGGAGGAATGGGAAAAAAATTCAGTCTCTCAATGTGCAAAACTGATAGAGACATACCCCAAGCGACTTACAGCTGTAATCGCAGCAAAAGGTGGCGCTACAAAGTATTAACTTAAGGGGGCTGAATAATTTTGCACGCCCAATTTTTCAGTTTTTGATTTGTTAAAAAAGTTTGAAATATCCAATAAATGTCGTTCCACTTCATGATTGTGTCCCACTTGTTGTTGATTCTTCACAAAAAAATACAGTTTTATATATTTATGTTTGAAGCCTGAAATGTGGCAAAAGGTCGCAAAGTTCAAGGGGGCCGAATACTTTCGCAAGGCACTGTACATTCAGCAGTCCATAACCAATTGGTGTGTGTGTGTGTGTGTGTGTGTGTGTGTGTGTGTGTGTGTGTGTGTGTGTGTGTGTGTGTGTGTGTGTGTGTGCGCGCGTGCGTGTGCGTGTGCGTGCAGCGCGGTTGAAGCTACGAACCCATAGGCTTGGCTCTCTCATCTCTTCCAGGCTTCTGGGAAGGTGAACAATGAGCATGTCATAGCAGATGTCAGCGATGTCCCCACGCGCTCTGACAGCTTTAATGGCTGGGATAAGTTCTTTCCTCTTCTGGCGCACAGCTTCAGGATAGACCTCGTTCAGGAAGATATATGTTCCTCTCAAGTTCTTGGCTCTTTCCAGAACAGCTACCTTGTCCTTGAACTTCAGGAACTTGACCACTGTCTGGCCTGTCACCTGGGACGGTGGTGGGTTTTCCAGTCCTGTGGGCGTGCTCCACCTCAATCTTCCTGTGGTCACGCTCCACCTCAATCTTCCTGTGGTCACGCTCCACCTCAATCTTCCTGTGGTCCGTCTCCACCTCAATCTTCCTGTGGTCACGCTCCACCTCAATCTTCCTGTGGTCACGCTCCACCTCAATCTTCCTGTGGTCACGCTCCTCCTCAATCTTCCTGTGGTCACGCTCCACCTCAATCTTCCTGTGGTCACGCTCCACCTCAATCTTCCTGTGATCACGCTCCACCTCAATCTTCCTGTGGTCACGCTCCACCTCAATCTTCCTGTGGTCACGCTCCACCTCAATCTTCCTGTGGTCACGCTCCACCTCAATCTTCCTGTGGTCACGCTCCACCTCAATCTTCCTGTGGTCACGCTCCAATTTCTCAGAGATCATTTCCCTCACTTTGTCCTCAGACTCCGTCCAGGTCTCATGTGGAGATTCTGCAATTCCATCCGCAACTATGTTGTTCTGCCTTGATTGTCCCTCCAGAAAGTCTCATTTATCCGTTGTTGTTATCATGGATTCACATAAAGAACTGATGTACTCTCTCAACGACTTACAGATTGCTGTCATCTTGCCGTTTTCCTGTTTCAACTCATCGAGCTGACCCTGGGAAAACTGCAAATTGTTATTCAGGTCCTGGACCTCTCTGGTCAGGTCGTTCATTGTTTTACTTGTTGAATCCAACAGTATTTGGACAAAACACGTGAAGCTATTTTCTTGTTGTTGTAACAACTGCTTATACTATTTTTGTTAGTTTAAAAGATCCTTCACGTGTGATAGAGAGACACTGTCCTCAACGGTACTCCCACCGACTTTGGTCTTTGTCATGGTAGCTAGCAACGTAGGTCCAGACAGGGCAGGTCACAGGGAGGTGACAACAACAAACAGCAGGGATCTAGACAGCCATGAACCCGGAACCATCTGCGGTCCCAGCCACAATGGCTAACCACATCGCGGGCTGCTTTCAAGCCCTCAAGAATTTGCTACGCAAATTGCTACTCATACCCATCCTTGGTCGGCAGCATCACTGAACAGAGACTAGCAGTCCCAGCAACTGATGCCAACTGTGTTCTGAACTGTGTTCTGAAAGTTCTGAAAGTTGGATTTCTACTAAGAACTTTCCAATACACTTTCAAAACAACAAACTTTTCAAAACAACAAAATGGAACTCTCCCTCTTTCCGTGTCCAACCGGAAGTGATGTGTAGTGTGTCTCATATTGCTAGATCAGGCCAGAGCAGACTAGATCAGGCTAGAGCAGGCCAGAACAGGCTAGATCAGGCCAGAACAGGCTAGAGCAGGCTAGATCAGGCCAGAACAGACTAGAGCAGGCCAGAACAGACTAGATCAGGCCAGAACAGGCTAGAGCTGGCTAGATCAGGCCAGAACAGACCAGAGCAAGTCAGAACAGACTAGATCAGGCCGGAACAGACTAGATCAGGCAAGAACAGGCTAGATCAGGCCAGAGCAGACTAGAGCAGGCCAGAGTAGACTAGATCAGAACAGACTAGAGCAGGCCAGAACAGACTAGATCAGGCCAGAACAGGCTAGAGCAGGCCAGAGCAGACTAGATCAGGCCAGAATAGACTAGAGCAGGCCAGAACAGACTAGAGCAGGCCAGAACAGACTAGATCAGGCCAGAACAGACTAGAGCAGGCCAGAACAGACTAGATCAGGCCAGAACAGGCTAGATAAGGCCAGAACAGACTAGAGCAGGCCAGAACAGGCTAGATCATGCCAGAACAGACTAGAGCAGGCCAGAACAGACTAGACCAGGCCAGAACAGACTAGAGCAGGCCAGAACAGGCTAGAGCAGGCCAGAACAGACTAGATCAGGCCAGTAGAGCCTCCCCCCCCCCAGGGTACCAGACCAGACAGAGCTGTGTGCTGGCTGCTGTGACATTGGCTCTGTAAGGTTACATCTCACTAATGGGATTGTGTTTTCTGAGCATATTTACTACATAACCTCTTTATGCAGTACCATTCAGCAGACAGAGAGGGATATACTGCTGTGTGTCCTGGGTGGCTTCCAACTACACAGTCACAATAACAGAGTAAGGTTACGCAAACTGACAACTTTTCCAATTCTCTCCTCAGGCTCCTCTTGAGGATTCTGATACGATGTAGGACTTGGGCTTTGGTCGTGCACCACATGTCCAGCTTTCACTTCTCTTTTTTTGGTAGCAGATCTGCCCAAGCGAAAGGCAGAACAACTAGCAAATTATGCCTCTACTGAGGATTCTGATAAGGTAGAGGCTGGGCCACAACATGGATGCTGGGACCAATAGGTTTTGTTGCTTGGTAAAAGGCAAGGCCAAAACACCTGCTGTTCTTTCAGTGGGATGCAATGTTTAGAATGTTTGCCTTAAAAATGTATGATTTGGTGCCTCCAGGGCATTTCAGATGGCTGATTGAGGATCTTTTTACAGAAAAATGTGTTTGTTTTCTATGACTGTGTTATTTATCTTTGTTTTGCTTTTCGTACTGTATTTGATGTGTATATTTTTGTCACTACGGTGTTCATCCGTATTTTAAAAACAACAACATTTTCACCTTTATTTAACTAGGCAAGTCAGTGGACAGCCTACACCAGCCAAACCCGGATGACACTGGGCCAATTGTGCGCCGCCCTATGAGACTCCCAATCACAGCCGGTTGTGATACAGCCTGGATTTGAACCAGAGTGTCTGCACTGAGATGTAGTGCCTTAGACCACTCTGCCACTTGGGAGCCCAAAATTGCTCTGTAAAAGAGACCTTGGACTCAGCATGACTCCCTGTCAAAATAACGGTTCAATACAAAAGAGAATGTAGAGCAGAAACAGTTCCTAATACTGTTCCTATGTGTGTTTCAGGTGGGGAACCTGGGCCTGCTCTTCATGCTCCTGTTCTTCATCTATGCAGCACTGGGGGTTGAGCTGTTTGGAGAACTGGGTGAGTTGGTAGTGATGGGCTGGAACAAAACCCTGCATACCCAAGGGCGCGCCACATTCAGAGTTGTACATATCCAATCCTGTTAGATTACAGAGCCAAGACAGAATTAAAAAGGGACTTGTAGGTTAAGTATCTGGACGCAGCCAGAACCAAGAAGTATCAAGGAGACTAGGCAGGAGAACAATAACACATCAGCTAGGCCTGTCTTCAAACTGTCACACTCTCTCTATGGACTCTAGTCATGTCTGCTGGAGGTCATCTCTCATCCCATCAGTTTTGAGCAAAGGATTAGAGCCAAATGCAACTGTAGTAAGGAGAGAGATTTGTAAACAATCAGTCAAGACAGCTTTAAGACCCGGAGCAAACAACCACGTCTGCTGTTGTTGGTTGTTGGTTTCTAAGAGGACTGAACAGATAAATGTTCTCTATATAAACTGTTAGTTTCTCTTCATGCATCTTTATCTCTCCCTCTGTCCCTTCGTCTATCCCCCTGTTCCCCCCTCTCTGTATCTATCTTTCCCTATTTGTTTCTCTCTCCCCTTATCTCTCACTCTCTCTTACCTCCCCATCCCTCCCTCCCCTATGTCTCCCTCCCCCATACCTCCCTCCCTCCCTACTCTCCTCTCCCAGTGTGTAACGAGGACTACCCATGTGAGGGGATGAGCCGCCATGCTACCTTTGAGAACTTTGGCATGGCCTTCCTCACTCTGTTCCAGGTCTCCACTGGGGACAACTGGAATGGGATCATGAAGGTATGGATGGACTATGGAGTGTTTATTACAATAAATGAGATAGTTGATCATCTGATACTTTAACCCAAAATGACTTGGATTACCATGTTTCAAGGTGTTGCTATTTGGGTTGTATTATTCAGTTCTCATTTTGATGTCTGTGGTTGGTATTTGGTGCCTGGTTTCTTAGCTGCAGAGAGGTTTCAGAGTAATTACAAGCCCTGTGGCCCTAAGGGCAGACCCCAAGCCTATGTCCTGCTGCTTAAGAAGACCATTCCAATCCTCCTCTCCTTGAGCGCTACCATAACCAGACCTGTCACAGCTCTGTATATCCTCCTTTAAATAGGGGAATGTGTCCCACTCCCATTTCACAGTCCCCCCCCCACGCTCAACGCATTATGGAGTGTGACAGGGGCGCACCGTAAAAACACCTCAGTGGTTTGTAGAGGTGCGGGTGAGGATCACAGCCGCTACCTCTCAGCTGAAGCGGTGAACTGTAATCACCTCTCTTAGATTACTACTGATGAGACCTTGTGAGCTTTCACTGCCTTTTACCTGGAGATGTGTTGGATGCAAACTGTCTGGAACGAGGGAGGGGGAAGAGAGAACGAGAGTGAATCACCACTGTGCTGACAAGAGAGAGGGGAGGGAGGGATGGAGGGAGGAAGAAGAGGGGAGAGGGGAAGAAGGAAACACTTGAGACTACACAGTGAAAAGGTCAAAACAAATGAGAGAGAACAGACTAGAATCAGCTCATGTCTGGATGTCTTACAGTTAATGTATGACAGGTCAATTTGCTCACAAAAGTCTTACATTGATATCTTTGTTTCAAGTTGGAAAGCTTAACTCTTGTTCATGAAGTTGTTCATTAGAACGTGTTGTTTCTGTATAGTCCCGTATAGTCCTGTGTAGCTCAGATGGTTGTGGGTTCGATTCCCACAGACGACCAGTACTAAAAAGTATTCAAATCTATGCACTCACTAATGTAAGTCGCTCTGCATAAGAGCTTCTGCTAAATGACGTGAATGTAATAATGTCTTAGCAGGACTTCATGGCTTGACCTAACAGACAGCTCCTCCTCTCTCCCACCTTCCCTCCCCCTCCCTAGGACACGTTGAGGGAGTGCCCTCCGGACTACGGGCCTGACTACTCCTGCAACCCCAGCCTGCAGTTCATCTCTCCCATGTACTTTGTGTCCTTTGTGTTGACGGCCCAGTTCGTCCTGATTAACGTGGTGGTGGCGGTGTTGATGAAGCACCTGGACGACTCCAACAAGGAGGCCAAGGAGGAGGCGGAGATGGACGCTGAGATTGAGCTGGAGCTGGCCACGGGGGCCCTATGCTGCATGGGGCCGGAGGGAGTCTGTGCAGGAGGGAAAAAGGGGGGAGGAGCAGGGGGAGGAGCAGGGGGAGGTGGAGGAGGAGTGGATAGAGGGATGGGAGTCCCAGGCAGTTCCTCCGGGGGGAATATGCATCATCACGTGGCAACGACGCATCCAGGAACACTGCAAGATCCGAACAATCGTGATCCCTACTCTCCTGCACAGGTGAGATGGATGGATGAATATATTTCTGTCTGTTTCTGTCTATTTGTCTTTCTATTTGATATTATAGGAGTTACACATATAAACAGTCTGACACACCCGTGTGTAGTACATAGACGTAAGGTTGAGGTCATTATGACAGGGAGAGAGAGGACAAGAACAAGAAAAGACAGAGGAGACAGAAAGATAATCAGAGACATTTAGTCTCCTTCCCGTTCTGACATCCTCAGTGTTTTAGACTGACAGCCCATCAGTCCTGTTTAACTCAGT
Organism: Oncorhynchus clarkii lewisi; assembly: GCF_045791955.1. Classification (NCBI taxonomy): domain Eukaryota; kingdom Metazoa; phylum Chordata; class Actinopteri; order Salmoniformes; family Salmonidae; genus Oncorhynchus; species Oncorhynchus clarkii. Next base: position 10,604 of record NW_027259063.1, on the reverse strand, counting down.
TTGTCTGCTGGTTCACTCAACCTTTCATAATGTAATACAAAGGAGCCAGGGACGATACGAAGAGACAGCGAGAGAGAGAGAGAGAGAGAGAGATGGGGGAGGGAGAGAGAGAGAGAGAGAGAGAGCGAGAGAGAGAGAGAGAGAGATGGAGAGAGAGAGATGGGGAGAGAGAGAGAGAGAGATGGAGAGAGAGAGAGATGGGGAGAGAGAGATGGGGGAGGAGAGAGAGAGAGAGAGAGAGACAGGGGGGAGGAGAGAGAGAGATGGGGAGAGAGAGACAAGGGGGAGGAGAGAGAGAGAGAGAGAGAGAGAGAGAGAGAGAGAGACAGAGAGAGAAACAGAGAGAGAGACAGAGAGAGAGACAGAGAGAGAGACAGAGAGAGAGAGATCTTGTCAGCCCGGGTATTCAAATAACAGACATAATCTCTGAACAGGTCATAATGTAGATTCAGTGCAATGTCACCGTGACCCATAGTGTGTCTCAAATGGCACCCTATTCCCAATATAGTGCACTACTTTTAACCAGGAAATGTGGGTGCCATTTGGGACGTACAATAGAACGTGGCCGTGGCCCAGACTACTGCAGAAAAACACAGCTACTCTCATTCAGGGTTCTGTTATTGGTTTCTACAGATGAAAACATCTCGAAGGGGTTTGGATATTATTCCTGGGACCCCTGAAATAGATGCTGATGAAAGAACAATGTGATTTTAGGGAGTTGAAGGGAGAGGGACATTGAAATACATTTTCATCTAGCTGCACCTTTCACTGTGAATTTGCCTGGCGCTCTCCATCGCCATGGCAACCCTTGCTGTCAGTTTTCTGTGGCGAGGTAGACGAGCAAACACACACTGCACCGTGCATTTTATCACCTTTTCAATTCAAACTCAGGACTTCCGATATTAACCCGTCAGTGTGCACACACACAAACACAAAGCCCTGGAAGACATAAACACGAACAAGCACACACACAGTGAGATTACTAAAAACCTAATCATAATGTAATGGCAAACACAAACAAACACACACACACACGGATGACTCACCGGCTGCCTGCTACGATCTGTTCTACCTTTACAGAACTAAACTTGGCTTTACTGAGGAGCCATTTTTAGCTTTATGTTGGCTGACAGAATAACTTAATAAGAGGGAGGGAGGGAGGGAGGGAGGGAGGGAGGGAGGGAGGGAGGGAGGGAGCTTCTTTGGTCTGCTCTCCTCTCCCCTGGGTGATGTAATCAATTTATTCACTCACAACAGCTACAAGTGTGTGTGTGTGTGTGTGTGTGTGTGTGTGTGTGTGTGTGTGTGTGTGTGTGTGTGTGTGTGTGTGTGTGTGTGTGTGTGTGTGTGTGTGTGTGTGTGTGTGTGTGTGTGTGAGGCAGGAATTATTGAGAAAACACACAGAGGAAAATAGAAACAGATCTGAAGGAGAGTGAGCGACCTGAGGGGGAGGGAAAGGTGGAGAGAGAGAGAAGTAAAGAGGAAAGGTGGAGAGAGAGAGAAGTAAAGAGGAAAGGTGGAGAGAGAGAGAAGTAAAGAGGAAAGGTGGAGAGAGAGAAGTAAAGAGGAGAGGTGGAGAGAGAGAGAAGTAAAGAGGAAAGGTGGAGAGAGAGAGAAGTAAAGAGGAAAGGTGGAGAGAGAGAGAAGTAAAAAGGAGAGGTGGAGAGAGAGAGAAGTAAAGAGGAAAGGTGGAGAGAGAGAGAAGTAAAGAGGAAAGGTGGAGAGAGAGAGAAGTAAAGAGGAGAGGTGGAGAGAGAGAGAAGTAAAGAGGAAAGGTGGAGAGAGAGAGAAGTAAAGAGGAAAGGTGGAGAGAGAGAGAAGTAAAGAGGAAAGGTGGAGAGAGAGAGAAGTAAAGAGGAAAGGTGGAGAGAGAGAGAAGTAAAGAGGAGAGGTGGAGAGAGAGAGAAGTAAAGAGGAGAGGTGGAGAGAGAGAGAAGTAAAGAGGAAAGGTGGAGAGAGAGAGAAGTAAAGAGGAAAGGTGGAGAGAGAGAGAAGTAAAGAGGAAAGGTGGAGAGAGAGAGAAGTAAAGGGGAAAGGTGTAGAGAGAGAGAAGTAAAGAGGAAAGGTGGTGAGAGAGAGAAGTAAAGAGGAAAGGTGGAGAGAGAGAGAAGTAAAGAGGAAAGGTGGAGAGAGAGAGAAGTAAAGAGGAGAGGTGGAGAGAGAGAGAAGTAAAGAGGAAAGGTGGAGAGAGAGAGAAGTAAAGAGGAAAGGTGGAGAGAGAGAGAAGTAAAGAGGAAAGTTGGAGAGAGAGAAGTAAAGAGGAAAGGTGGAGAGAGAGAGAAGTAAAGAGGAAAGGTGGAGAGAGAGAGAAGTAAAGAGGAAAGGTGGAGAGAGAGAGAAGTAAAGAGGAAAGGTGGAGAGAGAGAGAAGTAAAGAGGAAAGGTGGAGAGAGAGAGAAGTAAAGAGGAAAGGTGGAGAGAGAGAGAAGTAAAGAGGAAAGGTGGAGAGAGAGAGAAGTAAAGAGAAGAGGTGGAGAGAGAGAGAAGTAAAGAGGAAAGGTGGAGAGAGAGAAGTAAAGAGGAGAGGTGATGCTCAGTGATTGGAGGGGAGCTGAAGGAAATGGCCATGATGAGAAATCAATGTTTACTCCTTTAAGGCAATACAATTCACAGCATCACTACGGCAGGTGTTTCCTTTACTGTGACACTTGTAATGGGATTCCAGACCTGGCAGAATGTGTAATATACAGACCGTGCCTGTTTTATACACAGTATTCTAGTTATTCTAGACCCTGTGGATTCCACTGGTCTTCACTGTTTGTGACTATAAAAAAGACTCGTAGACACACTTCATGTAATATAACAGGCTTTTAAAATTCAATATTGGTGCACAATTTCTACGAAAGGTATGCAAAAGCACTCTTTTTGTGGAATGACCCAGATAATGATATTGGTGGTGATCTCTCTGTGAAAGAAACAGAGAAAGAGAGAGACTCTTTAACATCATCCTTAGCTCTGGTGTCTTCCCCAATATTTGGAACCAAGGTCTGATCACCCCAATCCACAAAAGTGGAGACAAATTTGACCCCAATAACTACTGTGGGATATGCGTCAACAGCAACAGCAGAAAATCCTCTGCATTATCATTAACAGCGAACTCATACATTTCCTCAGTGAAAACAATGTACTGAGCAAATGTCAAATTGGCTTTTTACCAAATTACCGTACAACAAACCATGTATTCATCCTGCACACCCTAATTGACAAACAAAATGGGACAATATATATATATATATAGAGAGAGAGAGAGAGAGAGAGAGAGAGAGAGAGAGAGAGAGAGAGAGAGAGAGAGAGAGAGAGAGAGAGAGAGAGAGAGAGAGAGAGAGAAATTAACTGAAGGGTGCATGTTCTCACCAGGTGGCCAGCACTATTGTTGTCTAGAAAAATAGAAATGGCCTTATTATCAACCTATTAGGACTGAGCCATAGTCATTCAGGCGTGTGCCTGCGTGTTGGGCGTGTGCCTGCGTGCGTGCATGTACATGGGTGTATGTGTTCCTTTGCAATTTCGTAACACAGTCATTCAGGGCCTACTCCAGTGCTGTTCTTAACGACCCACACACACTGAGGAATATCTGGACTCTGTATAGATGTAGTCTATTGTTATATAATGTATAGTGATGGGGAATAAATCGATACAGTTACATATCGGGATATTATCGTATTGATATATTGTTTTGGCTGTACCTGCACCAAAACTCCACTCTATTTTTCTATCATACCTTGTTCTCCATCTTCTTTTTAAATAGGGAGCCAATTTGTTTCAGCACTTTTATTTCCATGACTCATCAAAGAAAGCTCATTTTCTCATGTCTCTCTCTTGTCCCTCTGCAGCAGATATATGGTGAGCAATATGTTTGGAACATCGGATCGCCAAAGAATTACAGTATCGCATCACAATACAGATAGAATCATGAGAAGCGCAATACATATTCTATCAACACCTAAGTATAGTGATATCTTATCTTGAGGTCCCTCCCAGCCATAGTTATATACGTATCCTGTAGATATATTTTATAAGCCAGGTTCATTTTGGTAACGATGAAGGCATAGTTAGACTGAGCAAGGACTATAACCTGTTGCTAATGGCAAACACTTTTAAACAACAGCTGCCTTCCTACATGTAAAACATTGGCTGGTGATTGGCTGTGTATGTGGGTTACTGTATATGTGGGTTAGCAGTGTTAGACAACGGCTGCAGTTTATGTAACTATAACACTGACGGTACACTTTACTAGATTTTTCCATTGCTGAAAAGAAAGAATAAATGGAGCCTGTGGATTTAGCATCCTATGACCCTGTTTCCTTAGTACTGTATGTATTTAGGGTAATGTTTCTTAGTACTGTATGTATTTAGGGTAATGTTTCTTAGTACTGTATGTATTTAGGGGAATGTGTCTTAGTACTGTATGTATTTAGGGTAATGTTTCTTAGTACTGTATGTATTTAGGGTAATGTTTCTTAGTACTGCATGTATTTAGGGGAATGTTTCTTAGTACTGCATGTATTTAGGGTAATGTTTCTTAGTACTGCATGTATTTAGGGGAATGTTTCTTAGTACTGTATGTATTTAGGGTAATGTTTCTTAGTACTGCATGTATTTAGGGGAATGTTTCTTAGTACTGCATGTATTTAGGGGAATGTTTCTTAGTACTGTATGTATTTAGGGTAATGTTTCTTAGTACTGCATGTCTTTAGGGGAATGTGTCTTAGTACTGTATGTATTTAGGGGAATGTTTCTTAGTACTGTATGTATTTAGGGGAATGTTTCTTAGTACTGTATGTATTTAGGGTAATGTTTCTTAGTACTGTGTGTATTTAGGGTAATGTTTCTTAGTACTGTATGTATTTAGGGGAATGTTTCTTAGTGCTGTATGTATTTAGGGGAATGTTTCTTAGTACTGTATGTATTTAGGATAATGTTTCTTAGTACTGTATGTATTTAGGGTAATGTTTCTTAGTACTGGATGTATTTAGGGTAATGTTTCTTAGTACTGTATGTATTTAGGGTAATGTTTCTTAGTACTGTATGTATTTAGGGGAATGTTTCTTAGTACTGTATGTATTTAGGGTAATGTTTCTTAGTACTGTATGTATTTAGGATAATGTTTCTTAGTACTGTATGTATTTAGGGGAATGTTTCTTAGTGCTGTATGTATTTAGGGTAATGTTTCTTAGTACTGTATGTATTTAGGGGAATGTTTCTTAGTACTGTATGTATTTAGGGGAATGTTTCTAAGTACTGTATGTATTTAGAGTAATGTTTCTTAGTACTGTATGTATTTAGGGTAATGTTTCTTAGTACTGTATGTATTTAGGATAATGTGTCTTAGTACTGTATGTATTTAGGGGAATGTTTCTTAGTACTGCATGTATTTAGGGTAATGTTTCTTAGTACTGCATGTATTTAGGGGAATGTTTCTTAGTACTGTATGTATTTAGGGTAATGTTTCTTAGTACTGCATGTATTTAGGGGAATGTTTCTTAGTACTGCATGTATTTAGGGGAATGTTTCTTAGTACTGTATGTATTTAGGGTAATGTTTCTTAGTACTGCATGTCTTTAGGGGAATGTGTCTTAGTACTGTATGTATTTAGGGGAATGTTTCTTAGTACTGTATGTATTTAGGGGAATGTTTCTTGGTACTGTATGTATTTAGGGTAATGTTTCTTAGTACTGTGTGTATTTAGGGTAATGTTTCTTAGTACTGTATGTATTTAGGGGAATGTTTCTTAGTGCTGTATGTATTTAGGGGAATGTTTCTTAGTACTGTATGTATTTAGGATAATGTTTCTTAGTACTGTATGTATTTAGGGTAATGTTTCTTAGTACTGGATGTATTTAGGGTAATGTTTCTTAGTACTGTATGTATTTAGGGTAATGTTTCTTAGTACTGTATGTATTTAGGGGAATGTTTCTTAGTACTGTATGTATTTAGGGTAATGTTTCTTAGTACTGTATGTATTTAGGATAATGTTTCTTAGTACTGTATGTATTTAGGGGAATGTTTCTTAGTGCTGTATGTATTTAGGGTAATGTTTCTTAGTACTGTATGTATTTAGGGGAATGTTTCTTAGTACTGTATGTATTTAGGGGAATGTTTCTAAGTACTGTATGTATTTAGAGTAATGTTTCTTAGTACTGTATGTATTTAGGGTAATGTTTCTTAGTACTGTATGCATTTAGGATAATGTTTCTTAGTACTGTATGTATTTTGGGTAATGTTTCTTAGTACTGTATGTATTTAGGGTAATGTTTCTTAGTACTGTATGTATTTAGGGTAATGTTTCTTAGTGCTGTATGTATTTAGGGTAATGTTTCTTAGTGCTGTATGTATTTAGGGTAATGTTTCTTAGTACTGTATGTATTTAGGGGAATGTTTCTTAGTACTGTATGTATTTAGGGTAATGTTTCTTAGTACTGTATGTATTTAGGGTAATGTTTCTTAGTGCTGTATGTATTTAGGGTAATGTTTCTTAGTACTGTATGTATTTAGGGGAATGTTTCTTAGTACTGTATGTATTTAGGGTAATGTTTCTTAGTACTGTATGTATTTAGGGGAATGTTTCTTAGTACTGTATGTATTTAGGGTAATGTTTCTTAGTGCTGTATGTATTTAGGGTAATGTTTCTTAGTACTGTATGTATTTAGGGTAATGTTTCTTAGTACTGTATGTATTTAGGGTAATGTTTCTTAGTACTGTATGTATTTAGGGTAATGTTTCTTAGTACTGTATGTATTTAGGGGAATGTTTCTTAGTACTTTATGTATTTAGGGGAATGTTTCTTAGCACTGTATGTATTTAGGGTAATGTTTCTTAGTACTGCATGTATTTAGGGGAATGTTTCTTAGTACTGTATGTATTTAGGGTAATGTTTCTTAGTACTTTATGTATTTAGGGTAATGTTTCTTAGTACTGTATGTATTTAGGGGAATGTTTCTTAGTGCTGTATGTATTTAGGATAATGTTTCTTAGTACTGTATGTATTTAGGGTAATGTTTCTTAGTACTGTATGTATTTAGGGGAATGTTTCTTAGTGCTGTATGTAATTAGGATAATGTTTCTTAGTACTGTATGTATTTAGGGGAATGTTTCTTAGTGCTGTATGTATTTAGGATAATGTTTCTTAGTACTGTATGTATTTAGGGGAATGTTTCTTAGTACTGTATGTATTTAGGATAATGTTTATTGGTACTGTATGTATTTAGGGTAATGTTTCTTAGTACTGTATGTATTTAGGGGAATGTGTCTTAGTGCTGTATGTATTTAGGATAATGTTTCTTAGTACTGTATGTATTTAGGGGAATGTTTCTTAGTACTGCATGTATTTAGGGGAATGTTTCTTAGTACTGTATGTATTTAGGGGAATGTTTCTTAGTACTGTATGTATTTAGGATAATGTTTCTTGGTACTGTATGTATTTAGGATAATGTTTCTTAGTACTGCATGTATTTAGGGTAATGTGTCTTAGTAATGTATGTATTTAGGGGAATGTTTCTTAGTAGCTGTATGTATTTAGGGTAATGTTTCTTAGTACTGTATGTATTTAGGGTAATGTTTCTTAGTACTGTATGTATTTAGGGTAATGTTTCTTAGTACTGTATGTATTTAGGGGAATGTGTCTTAGTACTGTATGTATTTAGGGGAATGTTTCTTAGTGCTGTATGTATTTAGGGGAATGTTTCTTAGTACTGTATGTATTTAGGGGAATGTTTCTGCAGAGAAGAGCACATTGATGGGCCATGTAAGCACAGGGGGATAGTCACTAGATGGGCATGCAAGAATGGACAAGAGCAGTTTGTTAGTGTTTGGAACTTCTGTCCTTTGTGACAAGGCCAAATAGTGACGACTCCATCTCTGCCTGTGTGGTTATCTGGTATTAGTGAATGTCTTTCAACGGCATTTCAGCCAATCAGATTTCAGATTTCTCTGAACGTGTTTTAGAATGGTTTATTGTTATGAAACTGTTAGTGTTTTGGCTATAGGGGAAACAATGAAAGCACCGCTATCAAGGTGCCATTATCAACACAAGGAATTATAGATTTTCTTAGTGAAAATAACACTTGTAGTAATTACAGCAGTTGAGGTAATATGTGGCCAATTCAGTTGCTTTTCTTTTTACTATTTTTCCAGTCAATCTAATTGCACAGAAGAAGTATTACAGAACAACTATTTTGCTGATGAGATTCAAGATAGAAAATGATATAATAAAGTTTAGATAGATTACTACTTCATTGTATTCATGTAATAACAGTCTGCCATCTCATTTAGCTATTGAACATCTAATAGAGACATGTATCAAATCTATCACAGATTTGTCTCTGCGCGGAAACTCTTTCAGGCTGTTGGGTCTCCTTGGGTTACTCTAGCTATGGCCATTGATTAACTCTGAAATAATAAAGTAACCAGGTAATATCACCAGTTAATATAACCAGTTAATATAACCAGTTTTGGTGTCACTATTTGAATGTGTAATGTTTTAACGCTACTTCTGTAGTAGATATCACTAGGTGTAGGTGTTACTAGGTGTATATATCACTAGGTGTAGATGTCACTAGGTGTAGATATCACTAGGTGTAGATATCACTAGGTGTAGATGTCACTAGGTGTAGATGTCACTAGGTGTAGATGTCACTAGGTGTAGATGTTACTAGGTGTAGATATCACTAGGTGTAGATGTTACTAGGTGTAGATGTCACTAGGTGTAGATGTTACTAGGTGTAGATGTTACTAGGTGTAGATTTTACTAGGTGTAGATGTTACCAGGTGTAGATGCCGCTATGTGTAGATGTCGCTATGCGTAGATGTCACTAGGTGTAGATGTCGCTAGGTGTAGATGTCGCTAGGTGTAGATGTTACTAGGTGTAGATGTTACTAGGTGTAGGTGTAACTAGGTGTAGGTGTTACTAGGTGTAGATATCACTAGGTCTAGATGTCACTAGCTGTAGATGTTACTAGGTGTAGATTTTACTAGGTGTAGATGTTACCAGGTGTAGATGCTGCTATGTGTAGATGTCGCTATGCGTAGATGTCACTAGGTGTAGATGTTACTAGGTGTAGATATCACTAGGTGTAGATGTTACTAGGTGTAGATGTCACTAGGTGTAGATGTCACTAGGTGTAGATGTCGCTAGGTGTAGATATCACTAGGTGTAGATGTTACTAGGTGTAGATGTTACTAGGTGTAGGTGTAACTAGGTGTAGGTGTTACAAGGTGTAGATATCACTAGGTGTAGATATCACTAGGTCTAGATGTCACTAGGTGTAGATGTTACTAGGTGTAGATGTTACTAGGTGTAGATATCACTAGGTGTAAATGTCAATCGGTGTAGGTGTGGATGTCACTAGGTGCAGGTGTAACTAGGTGTAGATGTCACCAGGTGTAGATGTCACTAGGTGTAGATGTCACTAGGTGTAGATGTCACTAGGTGTAGATGTCGCTATGTGTAGATGTCACTAGGTGTAGATGTCGCTATGTGTAGATGTCACTAGGTGTAGATGTCGCTATGTGTAAATGTTACTAGGTGTAAATGTTACTAGGTGTAGGTGTTACTAGGTGTAGATGTCACTAGGTGTTGGTGTTACTAGGAGCAGATATCACTAGGTGTAGATATTACAATGTGTAGGTGTAACTAGGTGTAGGTGTTACTAGGTGTAGGTGTTACTAGGTGTAGATATCACTAGGTGTAGATGTCACTAGGTGTAGATGTTACTAGGTGTAGATGTTACTAGGTGTAGATATCACTAGGTGTAGATGTCACTAGGTGGAGATATCACTGGTGTAGATGTCACTCTGTGTAGATGTAGCTATGTGTAGATGTCGCTATGTGTAGATGTCGCTATGTGTAGATGTTACTAGGTGTAGAGATCACTAGGTGTAGATGTTACTAGGTGTAGGTGTAACTAGGTGTAAATGTTACTAGGTGTAGGTGTAACTAGGTGTAGATGTCACTGGGTGTATTTGTTACTAGGTGTAGGTGTTACTAGGTGTAGGTGTAACTAGGTGTAGATGTTACTAGGTGTAGATGTAACTAGGTGTAGATGTCACTAGGTGTAGATGTTACTAGGTGTAGATGTTGCTAGGTGTAGGTGTAACTAGGTGTAGGTGTAACTAGGTGTAGATGTTACTAGGTGTTGATGTCACTAGGTGTTGATGTCACTAGGTGTAGATTTCGATATGTGTAGATGTCGCTAGGTGTCGATGTCGCTATGTGTCGATGTCGCTAGGTGTAGATGTCGCTAGGTGTAGGTGTCACTAGGTGTAGATGTCACTAGGTGTAGATGTCGCTATGTGTAGATGTCACTAGGTGTTCAGCCCTATGCTGTGATTCCTCTATGGATTGACCCTTTGTAGCTAGCTGTAAGTTAACCCTATAATATATCTACATTGATGTTACCATGTAATAACTGTGTTCCAGGATATGATGTAATGAACAATGTAATAACTGTGTTCCAGGATATTATATAATGAACAATGAATAACTATTTGTTCCAAGATATGATATAATGAACAATGTAATAACTATGTGTTCCAGGATATGATATAATGAACAATGTAATAACTATGTGTTCCAGGATATGATATCATTAACCATGTAATAACTG
>NW_027259062.1:0-42427 GCF_045791955.1 Oncorhynchus clarkii lewisi | reverse complement strand
TGTGTTGTGTTGTGTGTGTTGTGTTGTGTGGTGTGTGGAGTGTTGTGTTGTGTGTTGTATTGTGTGTTGTGTGTTGTGTTTTGTTTGTTGTGTTGTGTGTGGTGTGTGGTTTTGTGTGTGTTGTGTTGTGTTGTGTGTTGTGTTGTGTGTTGTGGTTTGTGTTTGAGTGTGTGTGTGTTGGTTTGGGTGTGTGTGTTGGTTTGTGTGTGTGTGTGTGTGTTGCGTGTTGTGTTTGAGTGTGTGTGTGTGTGTGTTGGTTTGGGTATGTGTGTTGGTTTGGGTGTGTGTGTGTGTGTTGGTTTGGGTGTTGTGTTGTGTGTTGGGTGTTGGTTGTTGTGTTGTGTTGCGTGATGGGTGTTGTGTGGTATTGTGTGTTGTGTTGCTTGTTGTGTGTAGTGTGTTGTGTTTTGTTTGTTGTGTTGTGTGTGGTTTTGTGTGTGGTGTGTTGTGTGTTGTGTTGTGTGTTGTGTTGTATGTTGTGTGTTGTGTGTTGTGGTGTGTTGTGTTTGAGTGTGTGTGTGTTGTGTGTTGTGTGTTGTGTTGTGTTGTGTTGTGTGTTGTGTGTGGCGTGTGGTGTGTTGTTGTGTGTGGTGTGTTGTGTTATGTGTTGTGTGTTGTGGTGTGTGGTGTGTTGCGTGGTGTGTTGTGTGTTGATGTAATGTGGTGTGTTGTGTGTTGTGTGTGTTGTGTGTGGCGTGTGGTGTGTTGTGTTGCGTGTTGTGTGTTGTGTGTTGTGTGTGTTGTGTTGTGTGGTGTGTTGTGTGTTGGGTGTTGTGTGGCATGTGGTGTGTGGTATTGTGTGTTGTGTTGCTTGTTGTGTGTTTTAGACCTTGTTTATGGAAAAGTGGTTATTTCTGTAGTTCAATTGCTGCAATTTGCTGAAAATTGTCCATAATAATGTCCCTAATCATCTAGTTTGAACAGTTATGTTTAAAACATTGTATCCGGAGTGCAACCAAACATGATTTTAGACCTTGTTTATGGAAAAGTGGTTATTTCTGTAGTTCAATTGCTGCAATTTGCTGAAAATTGTCCATAATAATGTCCCTAATCATCTAGTTTGAACAGTTATGTTTAAAACATTGTATCCGGAGTGCAACCAAACATGATTTTAGACCTTGTTTATGGAAAAGTGGTTATTTCTGTAGTTCAATTGCTGCAATTTGCTGAAAATTGTCCATAATAATGTCCCTAATCATCTAGTTTGAACAGTTATGTTTAAAACATTGTATCCGGAGTGCAACCAAACATGATTTTAGACCTTGTTTATGGAAAAGTGGTTATTTCTGTAGTTCAATTGCTGCAATTTGCTGAAAATTGTCCATAATAATGTCCCTAATCATCTAGTTTGAACAGTTATGTTTAAAACATTGTATCCGGAGTGCAACCAAACATGATTTTAGACCTTGTTTATGGAAAAGTGGTTATTTCTGTAGTTCAATTGCTGCAATTTGCTGAAAATTGTCCATAATAATGTCCCTAATCATCTAGTTTGAACAGTTATGTTTAAAACATTGTATCCGGAGTGCAACCAAACATGATTTTAGACCTTGTTTATGGAAAAGTGGTTATTTCTGTAGGTCAATTGCTGCAATTTGCTGAAAATTGTCCATAATAATGTCCCTAATCATCTAGTTTGAACAGTTATGTTTAAAACATTGTATCCGGAGTGCAACCAAACATGATTTTAGACCTTGTTTATGGAAAAGTGGTTATTTCTGTAGTTCAATTGCTGCAATTTGCTGAAAATTGTCCATAATAATGTCCCTAATCATCTAGTTTGAACAGTTATGTTTAAAACATTGTATCCGGAGTGCAACCAAACATGATTTTAGACCTTGTTTATGGAAAAGTGGTTATTTCTGTAGGTCAATTGCTGCAATTTGCTGAAAATTGTCCATAATAATGTCCCTAATCATCTAGTTTGAACAGTTATGTTTAAAACATTGTATCCGGAGTGCAACCAAACATGATTTAGACCTTGTTTATGGAAAAGTGGTTATTTCTGTAGTTCAATTGCTGCAATTTGCTGAAAATTGTCCATAATAATGTCCCTAATCATCTAGTTTGAACAGTTATGTTTAAAACATTGTATCCGGAGTGCAACCAAACATGATTTTAGACCTTGTTTATGGAAAAGTGGTTATTTCTATTGCTGCAACTTGCTGAAAATTGTCCATAATGTCCCTAATCATCTAGTTTGAACAGTTATGTTTAAAACATTGTATCCGGAGTGCAACCAAACATGATTTTAGACCTTGTTTATGGAAAAGTGGTTATTTCTGTAGTTCAATTGCTGCAATTTGCTGAAAATTGTCCATAATAATGTCCCTAATCATCTAGTTTGAACAGTTATGTTTAAAACATTGTATCCGGAGTGCAACCAAACATGATTTTAGACCTTGTTTATGGAAAAGTGGTTATTTCTGTAGTTCAATTGCTGCAATTTGCTGAAAATTGTCCATAATAATGTCCCTAATCATCTAGTTTGAACAGTTATGTTTAAAACATTGTATCCGGAGTGCAACCAAACATGATTTTAGACCTTGTTTATGGAAAAGTGGTTATTTCTGTAGTTCAATTGCTGCAATTTGCTGAAAATTGTCCATAATAATGTCCCTAATCATCTAGTTTGAACAGTTATGTTTAAAACATTGTATCCGGAGTGCAACCAAACATGATTTTAGACCTTGTTTATGGAAAAGTGGTTATTTCTATTGCTGCAATTGCTGAAAATTGTCCATAATGTCCCTAATCATCTAGTTTGAACAGTTATGTTTAAAACATTGTATCCGGAGTGCAACCAAACATGATTTTAGACCTTGTTTATGGAAAAGTGGTTATTTCTGTAGTTCAATTGCTGCAATTTGCTGAAAATTGTCCATAATAATGTCCCTAATCATCTAGTTTGAACAGTTATGTTTAAAACATTGTATCCGGAGTGCAACCAAACATGATTTTAGACCTTGTTTATGGAAAAGTGGTTATTTCTGTAGTTCAATTGCTGCAATTTGCTGAAAATTGTCCATAATAATGTCCCTAATCATCTAGTTTGAACAGTTATGTTTAAAACATTGTATCCGGAGTGCAACCAAACATGATTTTAGACCTTGTTTATGGAAAAGTGGTTATTTCTGTAGGTCAATTGCTGCAATTTGCTGAAAATTGTCCATAATAATGTCCCTAATCATCTAGTTTGAACAGTTATGTTTAAAACATTGTATCCGGAGTGCAACCAAACATGATTTAGACCTTGTTTATGGAAAAGTGGTTATTTCTGTAGTTCAATTGCTGCAATTTGCTGAAAATTGTCCATAATAATGTCCCTAATCATCTAGTTTGAACAGTTATGTTTAAAACATTGTATCCGGAGTGCAACCAAACATGATTTTAGACCTTGTTTATGGAAAAGTGGTTATTTCTGTAGTTCAATTGCTGCAATTTGCTGAAAATTGTCCATAATAATGTCCCTAATCATCTAGTTTGAACAGTTATGTTTAAAACATTGTATCCGGAGTGCAACCAAACATGATTTAGACCTTGTTTATGGAAAAGTGGTTATTTCTGTAGTTCATTGCTGCAATTTGCTGAAAATTGTCCATAATAATGTCCCTAATCATCTAGTTTGAACAGTTATGTTTAAAACATTGTATCCGGAGTGCAACCAAACATGATTTTAGACCTTGTTTATGGAAAAGTGGTTATTTCTGTAGTTCAATTGCTGCAATTTGCTGAAAATTGTCCATAATAATGTCCCTAATCATCTAGTTTGAACAGTTATGTTTAAAACATTGTATCCGGAGTGCAACCAAACATGATTTTAGACCTTGTTTATGGAAAAGTGGTTATTTCTGTATTCAATTGCTGCAATTTGCTGAAAATTGTCCATAATGTCCCTAATCATCTAGTTTGAACAGTTATGTTTAAAACATTGTATCCGGAGTGCAACCAAACATGATTTTAGACCTTGTTTATGGAAAAGTGGTTATTTCTGTAGGTCAATTGCTGCAATTTGCTGAAAATTGTCCATAATAATGTCCCTAATCATCTAGTTTGAACAGTTATGTTTAAAACATTGTATCCGGAGTGCAACCAAACATGATTTAGACCTTGTTTATGGAAAAGTGGTTATTTCTGTAGTTCAATTGCTGCAATTTGCTGAAAATTGTCCATAATAATGTCCCTAATCATCTAGTTTGAACAGTTATGTTTAAAACATTGTATCCGGAGTGCAACCAAACATGATTTTAGACCTTGTTTATGGAAAAGTGGTTATTTCTATTGCTGCAACTTGCTGAAAATTGTCCATAATGTCCCTAATCATCTAGTTTGAACAGTTATGTTTAAAACATTGTATCCGGAGTGCAACCAAACATGATTTTAGACCTTGTTTATGGAAAAGTGGTTATTTCTGTAGTTCAATTGCTGCAATTTGCTGAAAATTGTCCATAATAATGTCCCTAATCATCTAGTTTGAACAGTTATGTTTAAAACATTGTATCCGGAGTGCAACCAAACATGATTTTAGACCTTGTTTATGGAAAAGTGGTTATTTCTGTAGTTCAATTGCTGCAATTTGCTGAAAATTGTCCATAATAATGTCCCTAATCATCTAGTTTGAACAGTTATGTTTAAAACATTGTATCCGGAGTGCAACCAAACATGATTTAGACCTTGTTTATGGAAAAGTGGTTATTTCTGTAGTTCAATTGCTGCAATTTGCTGAAAATTGTCCATAATAATGTCCCTAATCATCTAGTTTGAACAGTTATGTTTAAAACATTGTATCCGGAGTGCAACCAAACATGATTTTAGACCTTGTTTATGGAAAAGTGGTTATTTCTATTGCTGCAATTTGCTGAAAATTGTCCATAATGTCCCTAATCATCTAGTTTGAACAGTTATGTTTAAAACATTGTATCCGGAGTGCAACCAAACATGATTTTAGACCTTGTTTATGGAAAAGTGGTTATTTCTGTAGGTCAATTGCTGCAATTTGCTGAAAATTGTCCATAATAATGTCCCTAATCATCTAGTTTGAACAGTTATGTTTAAAACATTGTATCCGGAGTGCAACCAAACATGATTTTAGACCTTGTTTATGGAAAAGTGGTTATTTCTGTAGGTCAATTGCTGCAATTTGCTGAAAATTGTCCATAATAATGTCCCTAATCATCTAGTTTGAACAGTTATGTTTAAAACATTGTATCCGGAGTGCAACCAAACATGATTTTAGACCTTGTTTATGGAAAAGTGGTTATTTCTGTAGGTCAATTGCTGCAATTTGCTGAAAATTGTCCATAATAATGTCCCTAATCATCTAGTTTGAACAGTTATGTTTAAAACATTGTATCCGGAGTGCAACCAAACATGATTTAGACCTTGTTTATGGAAAAGTGGTTATTTCTGTAGTTCAATTGCTGCAATTTGCTGAAAATTGTCCATAATAATGTCCCTAATCATCTAGTTTGAACAGTTATGTTTAAAACATTGTATCCGGAGTGCAACCAAACATGATTTTAGACCTTGTTTATGGAAAAGTGGTTATTTCTATTGCTGCAACTTGCTGAAAATTGTCCATAATGTCCCTAATCATCTAGTTTGAACAGTTATGTTTAAAACATTGTATCCGGAGTGCAACCAAACATGATTTTAGACCTTGTTTATGGAAAAGTGGTTATTTCTGTAGGTCAATTGCTGCAATTTGCTGAAAATTGTCCATAATAATGTCCCTAATCATCTAGTTTGAACAGTTATGTTTAAAACATTGTATCCGGAGTGCAACCAAACATGATTTTAGACCTTGTTTATGGAAAAGTGGTTATTTCTGTAGTTCAATTGCTGCAATTTGCTGAAAATTGTCCATAATGTCCCTAATCATCTAGTTTGAACAGTTATGTTTAAAACATTGTATCCGGAGTGCAACCAAACATGATTTTAGACCTTGTTTATGGAAAAGTGGTTATTTCTGTAGTTCAATTGCTGCAATTTGCTGAAAATTGTCCATAATAATGTCCCTAATCATCTAGTTTGAACAGTTATGTTTAAAACATTGTATCCGGAGTGCAACCAAACATGATTTTAGACCTTGTTTATGGAAAAGTGGTTATTTCTGTAGTTCAATTGCTGCAATTTGCTGAAAATTGTCCATAATAATGTCCCTAATCATCTAGTTTGAACAGTTATGTTTAAAACATTGTATCCGGAGTGCAACCAAACATGATTTTAGACCTTGTTTATGGAAAAGTGGTTATTTCTGTAGGTCAATTGCTGCAATTTGCTGAAAATTGTCCATAATAATGTCCCTAATCATCTAGTTTGAACAGTTATGTTTAAAACATTGTATCCGGAGTGCAACCAAACATGATTTAGACCTTGTTTATGGAAAAGTGGTTATTTCTGTAGTTCAATTGCTGCAATTTGCTGAAAATTGTCCATAATAATGTCCCTAATCATCTAGTTTGAACAGTTATGTTTAAAACATTGTATCCGGAGTGCAACCAAACATGATTTTAGACCTTGTTTATGGAAAAGTGGTTATTTCTATTGCTGCAACTTGCTGAAAATTGTCCATAATGTCCCTAATCATCTAGTTTGAACAGTTATGTTTAAAACATTGTATCCGGAGTGCAACCAAACATGATTTTAGACCTTGTTTATGGAAAAGTGGTTATTTCTGTAGGTCAATTGCTGCAATTTGCTGAAAATTGTCCATAATAATGTCCCTAATCATCTAGTTTGAACAGTTATGTTTAAAACATTGTATCCGGAGTGCAACCAAACATGATTTTAGACCTTGTTTATGGAAAAGTGGTTATTTCTGTAGTTCAATTGCTGCAATTTGCTGAAAATTGTCCATAATGTCCCTAATCATCTAGTTTGAACAGTTATGTTTAAAACATTGTATCCGGAGTGCAACCAAACATGATTTTAGACCTTGTTTATGGAAAAGTGGTTATTTCTGTAGTTCAATTGCTGCAATTTGCTGAAAATTGTCCATAATAATGTCCCTAATCATCTAGTTTGAACAGTTATGTTTAAAACATTGTATCCGGAGTGCAACCAAACATGATTTTAGACCTTGTTTATGGAAAAGTGGTTATTTCTGTAGTTCAATTGCTGCAATTTGCTGAAAATTGTCCATAATAATGTCCCTAATCATCTAGTTTGAACAGTTATGTTTAAAACATTGTATCCGGAGTGCAACCAAACATGATTTAGACCTTGTTTATGGAAAAGTGGTTATTTCTGTAGGAGTGCAACCAAACATCAAAAAGTGGTTATTTCTGTAGTTCAATTGCTGCAATTTGCTGAAAATTGTCCATAATAATGTCCCTAATCATCTAGTTTGAACAGTTATGTTTAAAACATTGTATCCGGAGTGCAACCAAACATGATTTTAGACCTTGTTTATGGAAAAGTTTATTTCTGGAAAAGTGGTTATTTCCCTAATCATCTAGTTTGAACAGTTATGTTTAAAACATTGTATCCGGAGTTGATTTTAGACTTGAAAAAGTGGTTATTGTCCTGCAATAAAATTGTCCATAATGTCCCTAATCATCTAGTTTGAACAGTTATGTTTAAAACATTGTATCCGGAGTGCAACCAAACATGATTTTAGACCTTGTTTATGGAAAAGTGGTTATTTCTGTAGGTCAATTGCTGCAATTTGCTGAAAATTGTCCATAATAATGTCCCTAATCATCTAGTTTGAACAGTTATGTTTAAAACATTGTATCCGGAGTGCAACCAAACATGATTTAGACCTTGTTTATGGAAAAGTGGTTATTTCTGTAGTTCAATTGCTGCAATTTGCTGAAAATTGTCCATAATAATGTCCCTAATCATCTAGTTTGAACAGTTATGTTTAAAACATTGTATCCGGAGTGCAACCAAACATGATTTTAGACCTTGTTTATGGAAAAGTGGTTATTTCTATTGCTGCAACTTGCTGAAAATTGTCCATAATGTCCCTAATCATCTAGTTTGAACAGTTATGTTTAAAACATTGTATCCGGAGTGCAACCAAACATGATTTTAGACCTTGTTTATGGAAAAGTGGTTATTTCTGTAGTTCAATTGCTGCAATTTGCTGAAAATTGTCCATAATAATGTCCCTAATCATCTAGTTTGAACAGTTATGTTTAAAACATTGTATCCGGAGTGCAACCAAACATGATTTTAGACCTTGTTTATGGAAAAGTGGTTATTTCTGTAGTTCAATTGCTGCAATTTGCTGAAAATTGTCCATAATAATGTCCCTAATCATCTAGTTTGAACAGTTATGTTTAAAACATTGTATCCGGAGTGCAACCAAACATGATTTTAGACCTTGTTTATGGAAAAGTGGTTATTTCTGTAGTTCAATTGCTGCAATTTGCTGAAAATTGTCCATAATGTCCCTAATCATCTAGTTTGAACAGTTATGTTTAAAACATTGTATCCGGAGTGCAACCAAACATGATTTTAGACCTTGTTTATGGAAAAGTGGTTATTTCTGTAGGTCAATTGCTGCAATTTGCTGAAAATTGTCCATAATAATGTCCCTAATCATCTAGTTTGAACAGTTATGTTTAAAACATTGTATCCGGAGTGCAACCAAACATGATTTAGACCTTGTTTATGGAAAAGTGGTTATTTCTGTAGTTCAATTGCTGCAATTTGCTGAAAATTGTCCATAATAATGTCCCTAATCATCTAGTTTGAACAGTTATGTTTAAAACATTGTATCCGGAGTGCAACCAAACATGATTTTAGACCTTGTTTATGGAAAAGTGGTTATTTCTATTGCTGCAACTTGCTGAAAATTGTCCATAATGTCCCTAATCATCTAGTTTGAACAGTTATGTTTAAAACATTGTATCCGGAGTGCAACCAAACATGATTTTAGACCTTGTTTATGGAAAAGTGGTTATTTCTGTAGTTCAATTGCTGCAATTTGCTGAAAATTGTCCATAATAATGTCCCTAATCATCTAGTTTGAACAGTTATGTTTAAAACATTGTATCCGGAGTGCAACCAAACATGATTTTAGACCTTGTTTATGGAAAAGTGGTTATTTCTGTAGTTCAATTGCTGCAATTTGCTGAAAATTGTCCATAATAATGTCCCTAATCATCTAGTTTGAACAGTTATGTTTAAAACATTGTATCCGGAGTGCAACCAAACATGATTTAGACCTTGTTTATGGAAAAGTGGTTATTTCTGTAGTTCAATTGCTGCAATTTGCTGAAAATTGTCCATAATAATGTCCCTAATCATCTAGTTTGAACAGTTATGTTTAAAACATTGTATCCGGAGTGCAACCAAACATGATTTTAGACCTTGTTTATGGAAAAGTGGTTATTTCTATTGCTGCAATTTGCTGAAAATTGTCCATAATGTCCCTAATCATCTAGTTTGAACAGTTATGTTTAAAACATTGTATCCGGAGTGCAACCAAACATGATTTTAGACCTTGTTTATGGAAAAGTGGTTATTTCTGTAGGTCAATTGCTGCAATTTGCTGAAAATTGTCCATAATAATGTCCCTAATCATCTAGTTTGAACAGTTATGTTTAAAACATTGTATCCGGAGTGCAACCAAACATGATTTAGACCTTGTTTATGGAAAAGTGGTTATTTCTGTAGTTCAATTGCTGCAATTTGCTGAAAATTGTCCATAATAATGTCCCTAATCATCTAGTTTGAACAGTTATGTTTAAAACATTGTATCCGGAGTGCAACCAAACATGATTTTAGACCTTGTTTATGGAAAAGTGGTTATTTCTGTAGTTCAATTGCTGCAATTTGCTGAAAATTGTCCATAATAATGTCCCTAATCATCTAGTTTGAACAGTTATGTTTAAAACATTGTATCCGGAGTGCAACCAAACATGATTTTAGACCTTGTTTATGGAAAAGTGGTTATTTCTGTAGTTCAATTGCTGCAATTTGCTGAAAATTGTCCATAATAATGTCCCTAATCATCTAGTTTGAACAGTTATGTTTAAAACATTGTATCCGGAGTGCAACCAAACATGATTTTAGACCTTGTTTATGGAAAAGTGGTTATTTCTGTAGTTCAATTGCTGCAATTTGCTGAAAATTGTCCATAATAATGTCCCTAATCATCTAGTTTGAACAGTTATGTTTAAAACATTGTATCCGGAGTGCAACCAAACATGATTTAGACCTTGTTTATGGAAAAGTGGTTATTTCTGTAGTTCAATTGCTGCAATTTGCTGAAAATTGTCCATAATAATGTCCCTAATCATCTAGTTTGAACAGTTATGTTTAAAACATTGTATCCGGAGTGCAACCAAACATGATTTTAGACCTTGTTTATGGAAAAGTGGTTATTTCTATTGCTGCAATTTGCTGAAAATTGTCCATAATGTCCCTAATCATCTAGTTTGAACAGTTATGTTTAAAACATTGTATCCGGAGTGCAACCAAACATGATTTTAGACCTTGTTTATGGAAAAGTGGTTATTTCTGTAGGTCAATTGCTGCAATTTGCTGAAAATTGTCCATAATAATGTCCCTAATCATCTAGTTTGAACAGTTATGTTTAAAACATTGTATCCGGAGTGCAACCAAACATGATTTAGACCTTGTTTATGGAAAAGTGGTTATTTCTGTAGTTCAATTGCTGCAATTTGCTGAAAATTGTCCATAATAATGTCCCTAATCATCTAGTTTGAACAGTTATGTTTAAAACATTGTATCCGGAGTCAACCAAACATGATTTTAGACCTTGTTTATGGAAAAGTGGTTATTTCTGTAGTTCAATTGCTGCAATTTGCTGAAAATTGTCCATAATAATGTCCCTAATCATCTAGTTTGAACAGTTATGTTTAAAACATTGTATCCGGAGTGCAACCAAACATGATTTTAGACCTTGTTTATGGAAAAGTGGTTATTTCTGTATCAATTGCTGCAATTTGCTGAAAATTGTCCATAATAATGTCCCTAATCATCTAGTTTGAACAGTTATGTTTAAAACATTGTATCCGGAGTGCAACCAAACATGATTTTAGACCTTGTTTATGGAAAAGTGGTTATTTCTGTAGTTCAATTGCTGCAATTTGCTGAAAATTGTCCATAATAATGTCCCTAATCATCTAGTTTGAACAGTTATGTTTAAAACATTGTATCCGGAGTGCAACCAAACATGATTTTAGACCTTGTTTATGGAAAAGTGGTTATTTCTGTATTGCTGCAATTTGCTGAAAATTGTCCATAATGTCCCTAATCATCTAGTTTGAACAGTTATGTTTAAAACATTGTATCCGGAGTGCAACCAAACATGATTTTAGACCTTGTTTATGGAAAAGTGGTTATTTCTGTAGTTCAATTGCTGCAATTTGCTGAAAATTGTCCATAATAATGTCCCTAATCATCTAGTTTGAACAGTTATGTTTAAAACATTGTATCCGGAGTGCAACCAAACATGATTTAGACCTTGTTTATGGAAAAGTGGTTATTTCTGTAGTTCAATTGCTGCAATTTGCTGAAAATTGTCCATAATAATGTCCCTAATCATCTAGTTTGAACAGTTATGTTTAAAACATTGTATCCGGAGTGCAACCAAACATGATTTTAGACCTTGTTTATGGAAAAGTGGTTATTTCTGTAGTTCAATTGCTGCAATTTGCTGAAAATTGTCCATAATAATGTCCCTAATCATCTAGTTTGAACAGTTATGTTTAAAACATTGTATCCGGAGTGCAACCAAACATGATTTTAGACCTTGTTTATGGAAAAGTGGTTATTTCTGTAGTTCAATTGCTGCAATTTGCTGAAAATTGTCCATAATAATGTCCCTAATCATCTAGTTTGAACAGTTATGTTTAAAACATTGTATCCGGAGTGCAACCAAACATGATTTTAGACCTTGTTTATGGAAAAGTGGTTATTTCTGTAGTTCAATTGCTGCAATTTGCTGAAAATTGTCCATAATAATGTCCCTAATCATCTAGTTTGAACAGTTATGTTTAAAACATTGTATCCGGAGTGCAACCAAACATGATTTTAGACCTTGTTTATGGAAAAGTGGTTATTTCTGTAGTTCAATTGCTGCAATTTGCTGAAAATTGTCCATAATGTCCCTAATCATCTAGTTTGAACAGTTATGTTTAAAACATTGTATCCGGAGTGCAACCAAACATGATTTTAGACCTTGTTTATGGAAAAGTGGTTATTTCTGTAGTTCAATTGCTGCAATTTGCTGAAAATTGTCCATAATAATGTCCCTAATCATCTAGTTTGAACAGTTATGTTTAAAACATTGTATCCGGAGTGCAACCAAACATGATTTTAGACCTTGTTTATGGAAAAGTGGTTATTTCTGTAGGTCAATTGCTGCAATTTGCTGAAAATTGTCCATAATAATGTCCCTAATCATCTAGTTTGAACAGTTATGTTTAAAACATTGTATCCGGAGTGCAACCAAACATGATTTAGACCTTGTTTATGGAAAAGTGGTTATTTCTGTAGTTCAATTGCTGCAATTTGCTGAAAATTGTCCATAATAATGTCCCTAATCATCTAGTTTGAACAGTTATGTTTAAAACATTGTATCCGGAGTGCAACCAAACATGATTTTAGACCTTGTTTATGGAAAAGTGGTTATTTCTATTGCTGCAACTTGCTGAAAATTGTCCATAATGTCCCTAATCATCTAGTTTGAACAGTTATGTTTAAAACATTGTATCCGGAGTGCAACCAAACATGATTTTAGACCTTGTTTATGGAAAAGTGGTTATTTCTGTAGTTCAATTGCTGCAATTTGCTGAAAATTGTCCATAATAATGTCCCTAATCATCTAGTTTGAACAGTTATGTTTAAAACATTGTATCCGGAGTGCAACCAAACATGATTTTAGACCTTGTTTATGGAAAAGTGGTTATTTCTGTAGTTCAATTGCTGCAATTTGCTGAAAATTGTCCATAATAATGTCCCTAATCATCTAGTTTGAACAGTTATGTTTAAAACATTGTATCCGGAGTGCAACCAAACATGATTTTAGACCTTGTTTATGGAAAAGTGGTTATTTCTGTAGTTCAATTGCTGCAATTTGCTGAAAATTGTCCATAATAATGTCCCTAATCATCTAGTTTGAACAGTTATGTTTAAAACATTGTATCCGGAGTGCAACCAAACATGATTTTAGACCTTGTTTATGGAAAAGTGGTTATTTCTGTAGTTCAATTGCTGCAATTTGCTGAAAATTGTCCATAATAATGTCCCTAATCATCTAGTTTGAACAGTTATGTTTAAAACATTGTATCCGGAGTGCAACCAAACATGATTTTAGACCTTGTTTATGGAAAAGTGGTTATTTCTGTAGTTCAATTGCTGCAATTTGCTGAAAATTGTCCATAATAATGTCCCTAATCATCTAGTTTGAACAGTTATGTTTAAAACATTGTATCCGGAGTGCAACCAAACATGATTTTAGACCTTGTTTATGGAAAAGTGGTTATTTCTGTAGTTCAATTGCTGCAATTTGCTGAAAATTGTCCATAATAATGTCCCTAATCATCTAGTTTGAACAGTTATGTTTAAAACATTGTATCCGGAGTGCAACCAAACATGATTTTAGACCTTGTTTATGGAAAAGTGGTTATTTCTGTAGTTCAATTGCTGCAATTTGCTGAAAATTGTCCATAATAATGTCCCTAATCATCTAGTTTGAACAGTTATGTTTAAAACATTGTATCCGGAGTGCAACCAAACATGATTTTAGACCTTGTTTATGGAAAAGTGGTTATTTCTGTAGTTCAATTGCTGCAATTTGCTGAAAATTGTCCATAATAATGTCCCTAATCATCTAGTTTGAACAGTTATGTTTAAAACATTGTATCCGGAGTGCAACCAAACATGATTTTAGACCTTGTTTATGGAAAAGTGGTTATTTCTGTAGTTCAATTGCTGCAATTTGCTGAAAATTGTCCATAATAATGTCCCTAATCATCTAGTTTGAACAGTTATGTTTAAAACATTGTATCCGGAGTGCAACCAAACATGATTTTAGACCTTGTTTATGGAAAAGTGGTTATTTCTGTAGTTCAATTGCTGCAATTTGCTGAAAATTGTCCATAATAATGTCCCTAATCATCTAGTTTGAACAGTTATGTTTAAAACATTGTATCCGGAGTGCAACCAAACATGATTTTAGACCTTGTTTATGGAAAAGTGGTTATTTCTGTAGTTCAATTGCTGCAATTTGCTGAAAATTGTCCATAATAATGTCCCTAATCATCTAGTTTGAACAGTTATGTTTAAAACATTGTATCCGGAGTGCAACCAAACATGATTTTAGACCTTGTTTATGGAAAAGTGGTTATTTCTGTAGTTCAATTGCTGCAATTTGCTGAAAATTGTCCATAATAATGTCCCTAATCATCTAGTTTGAACAGTTATGTTTAAAACATTGTATCCGGAGTGCAACCAAACATGATTTTAGACCTTGTTTATGGAAAAGTGGTTATTTCTGTAGGTCAATTGCTGCAATTTGCTGAAAATTGTCCATAATAATGTCCCTAATCATCTAGTTTGAACAGTTATGTTTAAAACATTGTATCCGGAGTGCAACCAAACATGATTTTAGACCTTGTTTATGGAAAAGTGGTTATTTCTGTAGTTCAATTGCTGCAATTTGCTGAAAATTGTCCATAATAATGTCCCTAATCATCTAGTTTGAACAGTTATGTTTAAAACATTGTATCCGGAGTGCAACCAAACATGATTTTAGACCTTGTTTATGGAAAAGTGGTTATTTCTATTTGCTGCAATTTGCTGAAAATTGTCCATAATGTCCCTAATCATCTAGTTTGAACAGTTATGTTTAAAACATTGTATCCGGAGTGCAACCAAACATGATTTTAGACCTTGTTTATGGAAAAGTGGTTATTTCTGTAGTTCAATTGCTGCAATTTGCTGAAAATTGTCCATAATAATGTCCCTAATCATCTAGTTTGAACAGTTATGTTTAAAACATTGTATCCGGAGTGCAACCAAACATGATTTTAGACCTTGTTTATGGAAAAGTGGTTATTTCTGTAGTTCAATTGCTGCAATTTGCTGAAAATTGTCCATAATAATGTCCCTAATCATCTAGTTTGAACAGTTATGTTTAAAACATTGTATCCGGAGTGCAACCAAACATGATTTTAGACCTTGTTTATGGAAAAGTGGTTATTTCTGTAGTTCAATTGCTGCAATTTGCTGAAAATTGTCCATAATAATGTCCCTAATCATCTAGTTTGAACAGTTATGTTTAAAACATTGTATCCGGAGTGCAACCAAACATGATTTTAGACCTTGTTTATGGAAAAGTGGTTATTTCTGTATTTGCTGCAATTTGCTGAAAATTGTCCATAATGTCCCTAATCATCTAGTTTGAACAGTTATGTTTAAAACATTGTATCCGGAGTGCAACCAAACATGATTTTAGACCTTGTTTATGGAAAAGTGGTTATTTCTGTAGTTCAATTGCTGCAATTTGCTGAAAATTGTCCATAATAATGTCCCTAATCATCTAGTTTGAACAGTTATGTTTAAAACATTGTATCCGGAGTGCAACCAAACATGATTTTAGACCTTGTTTATGGAAAAGTGGTTATTTCTGTAGTTCAATTGCTGCAATTTGCTGAAAATTGTCCATAATAATGTCCCTAATCATCTAGTTTGAACAGTTATGTTTAAAACATTGTATCCGGAGTGCAACCAAACATGATTTAGACCTTGTTTATGGAAAAGTGGTTATTTCTGTAGTTCAATTGCTGCAATTTGCTGAAAATTGTCCATAATAATGTCCCTAATCATCTAGTTTGAACAGTTATGTTTAAAACATTGTATCCGGAGTGCAACCAAACATGATTTTAGACCTTGTTTATGGAAAAGTGGTTATTTCTATTGCTGCAACTTGCTGAAAATTGTCCATAATGTCCCTAATCATCTAGTTTGAACAGTTATGTTTAAAACATTGTATCCGGAGTGCAACCAAACATGATTTTAGACCTTGTTTATGGAAAAGTGGTTATTTCTGTAGTTCAATTGCTGCAATTTGCTGAAAATTGTCCATAATAATGTCCCTAATCATCTAGTTTGAACAGTTATGTTTAAAACATTGTATCCGGAGTGCAACCAAACATGATTTTAGACCTTGTTTATGGAAAAGTGGTTATTTCTGTAGTTCAATTGCTGCAATTTGCTGAAAATTGTCCATAATAATGTCCCTAATCATCTAGTTTGAACAGTTATGTTTAAAACATTGTATCCGGAGTGCAACCAAACATGATTTTAGACCTTGTTTATGGAAAAGTGGTTATTTCTGTAGTTCAATTGCTGCAATTTGCTGAAAATTGTCCATAATAATGTCCCTAATCATCTAGTTTGAACAGTTATGTTTAAAACATTGTATCCGGAGTGCAACCAAACATGATTTTAGACCTTGTTTATGGAAAAGTGGTTATTTCTGTAGTTCAATTGCTGCAATTTGCTGAAAATTGTCCATAATAATGTCCCTAATCATCTAGTTTGAACAGTTATGTTTAAAACATTGTATCCGGAGTGCAACCAAACATGATTTTAGACCTTGTTTATGGAAAAGTGGTTATTTCTGTAGTTCAATTGCTGCAATTTGCTGAAAATTGTCCATAATAATGTCCCTAATCATCTAGTTTGAACAGTTATGTTTAAAACATTGTATCCGGAGTGCAACCAAACATGATTTTAGACCTTGTTTATGGAAAAGTGGTTATTTCTGTAGTTCAATTGCTGCAATTTGCTGAAAATTGTCCATAATAATGTCCCTAATCATCTAGTTTGAACAGTTATGTTTAAAACATTGTATCCGGAGTGCAACCAAACATGATTTTAGACCTTGTTTATGGAAAAGTGGTTATTTCTGTAGTTCAATTGCTGCAATTTGCTGAAAATTGTCCATAATAATGTCCCTAATCATCTAGTTTGAACAGTTATGTTTAAAACATTGTATCCGGAGTGCAACCAAACATGATTTTAGACCTTGTTTATGGAAAAGTGGTTATTTCTGTAGTTCAATTGCTGCAATTTGCTGAAAATTGTCCATAATAATGTCCCTAATCATCTAGTTTGAACAGTTATGTTTAAAACATTGTATCCGGAGTGCAACCAAACATGATTTTAGACCTTGTTTATGGAAAAGTGGTTATTTCTGTAGGTCAATTGCTGCAATTTGCTGAAAATTGTCCATAATAATGTCCCTAATCATCTAGTTTGAACAGTTATGTTTAAAACATTGTATCCGGAGTGCAACCAAACATGATTTTAGACCTTGTTTATGGAAAAGTGGTTATTTCTGTAGTTCAATTGCTGCAATTTGCTGAAAATTGTCCATAATAATGTCCCTAATCATCTAGTTTGAACAGTTATGTTTAAAACATTGTATCCGGAGTGCAACCAAACATGATTTTAGACCTTGTTTATGGAAAAGTGGTTATTTCTGTATTCAATTGCTGCAATTTGCTGAAAATTGTCCATAATAATGTCCCTAATCATCTAGTTTGAACAGTTATGTTTAAAACATTGTATCCGGAGTGCAACCAAACATGATTTTAGACCTTGTTTATGGAAAAGTGGTTATTTCTGTAGTTCAATTGCTGCAATTTGCTGAAAATTGTCCATAATAATGTCCCTAATCATCTAGTTTGAACAGTTATGTTTAAAACATTGTATCCGGAGTGCAACCAAACATGATTTAGACCTTGTTTATGGAAAAGTGGTTATTTCTGTAGTTCAATTGCTGCAATTTGCTGAAAATTGTCCATAATAATGTCCCTAATCATCTAGTTTGAACAGTTATGTTTAAAACATTGTATCCGGAGTGCAACCAAACATGATTTTAGACCTTGTTTATGGAAAAGTGGTTATTTCTGTAGTTCAATTGCTGCAATTTGCTGAAAATTGTCCATAATAATGTCCCTAATCATCTAGTTTGAACAGTTATGTTTAAAACATTGTATCCGGAGTGCAACCAAACATGATTTTAGACCTTGTTTATGGAAAAGTGGTTATTTCTGTAGTTCAATTGCTGCAATTTGCTGAAAATTGTCCATAATAATGTCCCTAATCATCTAGTTTGAACAGTTATGTTTAAAACATTGTATCCGGAGTGCAACCAAACATGATTTTAGACCTTGTTTATGGAAAAGTGGTTATTTCTGTAGTTCAATTGCTGCAATTTGCTGAAAATTGTCCATAATAATGTCCCTAATCATCTAGTTTGAACAGTTATGTTTAAAACATTGTATCCGGAGTGCAACCAAACATGATTTTAGACCTTGTTTATGGAAAAGTGGTTATTTCTGTAGTTCAATTGCTGCAATTTGCTGAAAATTGTCCATAATAATGTCCCTAATCATCTAGTTTGAACAGTTATGTTTAAAACATTGTATCCGGAGTGCAACCAAACATGATTTTAGACCTTGTTTATGGAAAAGTGGTTATTTCTGTAGTTCAATTGCTGCAATTTGCTGAAAATTGTCCATAATAATGTCCCTAATCATCTAGTTTGAACAGTTATGTTTAAAACATTGTATCCGGAGTGCAACCAAACATGATTTTAGACCTTGTTTATGGAAAAGTGGTTATTTCTGTAGTTCAATTGCTGCAATTTGCTGAAAATTGTCCATAATAATGTCCCTAATCATCTAGTTTGAACAGTTATGTTTAAAACATTGTATCCGGAGTGCAACCAAACATGATTTTAGACCTTGTTTATGGAAAAGTGGTTATTTCTGTAGGTCAATTGCTGCAATTTGCTGAAAATTGTCCATAATAATGTCCCTAATCATCTAGTTTGAACAGTTATGTTTAAAACATTGTATCCGGAGTGCAACCAAACATGATTTTAGACCTTGTTTATGGAAAAGTGGTTATTTCTGTAGTTCAATTGCTGCAATTTGCTGAAAATTGTCCATAATAATGTCCCTAATCATCTAGTTTGAACAGTTATGTTTAAAACATTGTATCCGGAGTGCAACCAAACATGATTTTAGACCTTGTTTATGGAAAAGTGGTTATTTCTGTAGTTCAATTGCTGCAATTTGCTGAAAATTGTCCATAATAATGTCCCTAATCATCTAGTTTGAACAGTTATGTTTAAAACATTGTATCCGGAGTGCAACCAAACATGATTTTAGACCTTGTTTATGGAAAAGTGGTTATTTCTGTAGTTCAATTGCTGCAATTTGCTGAAAATTGTCCATAATAATGTCCCTAATCATCTAGTTTGAACAGTTATGTTTAAAACATTGTATCCGGAGTGCAACCAAACATGATTTAGACCTTGTTTATGGAAAAGTGGTTATTTCTGTAGTTCAATTGCTGCAATTTGCTGAAAATTGTCCATAATAATGTCCCTAATCATCTAGTTTGAACAGTTATGTTTAAAACATTGTATCCGGAGTGCAACCAAACATGATTTTAGACCTTGTTTATGGAAAAGTGGTTATTTCTGTAGTTCAATTGCTGCAATTTGCTGAAAATTGTCCATAATGTCCCTAATCATCTAGTTTGAACAGTTATGTTTAAAACATTGTATCCGGAGTGCAACCAAACATGATTTTAGACCTTGTTTATGGAAAAGTGGTTATTTCTGTAGGTCAATTGCTGCAATTTGCTGAAAATTGTCCATAATAATGTCCCTAATCATCTAGTTTGAACAGTTATGTTTAAAACATTGTATCCGGAGTGCAACCAAACATGATTTAGACCTTGTTTATGGAAAAGTGGTTATTTCTGTAGTTCAATTGCTGCAATTTGCTGAAAATTGTCCATAATAATGTCCCTAATCATCTAGTTTGAACAGTTATGTTTAAAACATTGTATCCGGAGTGCAACCAAACATGATTTTAGACCTTGTTTATGGAAAAGTGGTTATTTCTGTAGTTCAATTGCTGCAATTTGCTGAAAATTGTCCATAATAATGTCCCTAATCATCTAGTTTGAACAGTTATGTTTAAAACATTGTATCCGGAGTGCAACCAAACATGATTTTAGACCTTGTTTATGGAAAAGTGGTTATTTCTGTAGTTCAATTGCTGCAATTTGCTGAAAATTGTCCATAATAATGTCCCTAATCATCTAGTTTGAACAGTTATGTTTAAAACATTGTATCCGGAGTGCAACCAAACATGATTTTAGACCTTGTTTATGGAAAAGTGGTTATTTCTGTAGTTCAATTGCTGCAATTTGCTGAAAATTGTCCATAATAATGTCCCTAATCATCTAGTTTGAACAGTTATGTTTAAAACATTGTATCCGGAGTGCAACCAAACATGATTTAGACCTTGTTTATGGAAAAGTGGTTATTTCTGTAGTTCAATTGCTGCAATTTGCTGAAAATTGTCCATAATAATGTCCCTAATCATCTAGTTTGAACAGTTATGTTTAAAACATTGTATCCGGAGTGCAACCAAACATGATTTTAGACCTTGTTTATGGAAAAGTGGTTATTTCTGTAGTTCAATTGCTGCAATTTGCTGAAAATTGTCCATAATAATGTCCCTAATCATCTAGTTTGAACAGTTATGTTTAAAACATTGTATCCGGAGTGCAACCAAACATGATTTTAGACCTTGTTTATGGAAAAGTGGTTATTTCTGTAGTTCAATTGCTGCAATTTGCTGAAAATTGTCCATAATAATGTCCCTAATCATCTAGTTTGAACAGTTATGTTTAAAACATTGTATCCGGAGTGCAACCAAACATGATTTTAGACCTTGTTTATGGAAAAGTGGTTATTTCTGTAGGTCAATTGCTGCAATTTGCTGAAAATTGTCCATAATAATGTCCCTAATCATCTAGTTTGAACAGTTATGTTTAAAACATTGTATCCGGAGTGCAACCAAACATGATTTAGACCTTGTTTATGGAAAAGTGGTTATTTCTGTAGTTCAATTGCTGCAATTTGCTGAAAATTGTCCATAATAATGTCCCTAATCATCTAGTTTGAACAGTTATGTTTAAAACATTGTATCCGGAGTGCAACCAAACATGATTTTAGACCTTGTTTATGGAAAAGTGGTTATTTCTGTAGTTCAATTGCTGCAATTTGCTGAAAATTGTCCATAATAATGTCCCTAATCATCTAGTTTGAACAGTTATGTTTAAAACATTGTATCCGGAGTGCAACCAAACATGATTTTAGACCTTGTTTATGGAAAAGTGGTTATTTCTGTAGTTCAATTGCTGCAATTTGCTGAAAATTGTCCATAATAATGTCCCTAATCATCTAGTTTGAACAGTTATGTTTAAAACATTGTATCCGGAGTGCAACCAAACATGATTTTAGACCTTGTTTATGGAAAAGTGGTTATTTCTGTAGTTCAATTGCTGCAATTTGCTGAAAATTGTCCATAATAATGTCCCTAATCATCTAGTTTGAACAGTTATGTTTAAAACATTGTATCCGGAGTGCAACCAAACATGATTTTAGACCTTGTTTATGGAAAAGTGGTTATTTCTGTAGTTCAATTGCTGCAATTTGCTGAAAATTGTCCATAATAATGTCCCTAATCATCTAGTTTGAACAGTTATGTTTAAAACATTGTATCCGGAGTGCAACCAAACATGATTTTAGACCTTGTTTATGGAAAAGTGGTTATTTCTGTAGTTCAATTGCTGCAATTTGCTGAAAATTGTCCATAATAATGTCCCTAATCATCTAGTTTGAACAGTTATGTTTAAAACATTGTATCCGGAGTGCAACCAAACATGATTTTAGACCTTGTTTATGGAAAAGTGGTTATTTCTGTAGTTCAATTGCTGCAATTTGCTGAAAATTGTCCATAATAATGTCCCTAATCATCTAGTTTGAACAGTTATGTTTAAAACATTGTATCCGGAGTGCAACCAAACATGATTTTAGACCTTGTTTATGGAAAAGTGGTTATTTCTGTAGTTCAATTGCTGCAATTTGCTGAAAATTGTCCATAATAATGTCCCTAATCATCTAGTTTGAACAGTTATGTTTAAAACATTGTATCCGGAGTGCAACCAAACATGATTTTAGACCTTGTTTATGGAAAAGTGGTTATTTCTGTAGTTCAATTGCTGCAATTTGCTGAAAATTGTCCATAATAATGTCCCTAATCATCTAGTTTGAACAGTTATGTTTAAAACATTGTATCCGGAGTGCAACCAAACATGATTTTAGACCTTGTTTATGGAAAAGTGGTTATTTCTGTAGTTCAATTGCTGCAATTTGCTGAAAATTGTCCATAATAATGTCCCTAATCATCTAGTTTGAACAGTTATGTTTAAAACATTGTATCCGGAGTGCAACCAAACATGATTTTAGACCTTGTTTATGGAAAAGTGGTTATTTCTGTAGGTCAATTGCTGCAATTTGCTGAAAATTGTCCATAATAATGTCCCTAATCATCTAGTTTGAACAGTTATGTTTAAAACATTGTATCCGGAGTGCAACCAAACATGATTTAGACCTTGTTTATGGAAAAGTGGTTATTTCTGTAGTTCAATTGCTGCAATTTGCTGAAAATTGTCCATAATAATGTCCCTAATCATCTAGTTTGAACAGTTATGTTTAAAACATTGTATCCGGAGTGCAACCAAACATGATTTTAGACCTTGTTTATGGAAAAGTGGTTATTTCTGTAGGTCAATTGCTGCAATTTGCTGAAAATTGTCCATAATAATGTCCCTAATCATCTAGTTTGAACAGTTATGTTTAAAACATTGTATCCGGAGTGCAACCAAACATGATTTTAGACCTTGTTTATGGAAAAGTGGTTATTTCTGTAGTTCAATTGCTGCAATTTGCTGAAAATTGTCCATAATAATGTCCCTAATCATCTAGTTTGAACAGTTATGTTTAAAACATTGTATCCGGAGTGCAACCAAACATGATTTTAGACCTTGTTTATGGAAAAGTGGTTATTTCTGTAGGTCAATTGCTGCAATTTGCTGAAAATTGTCCATAATAATGTCCCTAATCATCTAGTTTGAACAGTTATGTTTAAAACATTGTATCCGGAGTGCAACCAAACATGATTTTAGACCTTGTTTATGGAAAAGTGGTTATTTCTGTAGTTCAATTGCTGCAATTTGCTGAAAATTGTCCATAATAATGTCCCTAATCATCTAGTTTGAACAGTTATGTTTAAAACATTGTATCCGGAGTGCAACCAAACATGATTTTAGACCTTGTTTATGGAAAAGTGGTTATTTCTGTAGTTCAATTGCTGCAATTTGCTGAAAATTGTCCATAATAATGTCCCTAATCATCTAGTTTGAACAGTTATGTTTAAAACATTGTATCCGGAGTGCAACCAAACATGATTTTAGACCTTGTTTATGGAAAAGTGGTTATTTCTGTAGTTCAATTGCTGCAATTTGCTGAAAATTGTCCATAATAATGTCCCTAATCATCTAGTTTGAACAGTTATGTTTAAAACATTGTATCCGGAGTGCAACCAAACATGATTTTAGACCTTGTTTATGGAAAAGTGGTTATTTCTGTAGTTCAATTGCTGCAATTTGCTGAAAATTGTCCATAATAATGTCCCTAATCATCTAGTTTGAACAGTTATGTTTAAAACATTGTATCCGGAGTGCAACCAAACATGATTTTAGACCTTGTTTATGGAAAAGTGGTTATTTCTGTAGTTCAATTGCTGCAATTTGCTGAAAATTGTCCATAATAATGTCCCTAATCATCTAGTTTGAACAGTTATGTTTAAAACATTGTATCCGGAGTGCAACCAAACATGATTTTAGACCTTGTTTATGGAAAAGTGGTTATTTCTGTAGTTCAATTGCTGCAATTTGCTGAAAATTGTCCATAATAATGTCCCTAATCATCTAGTTTGAACAGTTATGTTTAAAACATTGTATCCGGAGTGCAACCAAACATGATTTTAGACCTTGTTTATGGAAAAGTGGTTATTTCTGTAGTTCAATTGCTGCAATTTGCTGAAAATTGTCCATAATAATGTCCCTAATCATCTAGTTTGAACAGTTATGTTTAAAACATTGTATCCGGAGTGCAACCAAACATGATTTAGACCTTGTTTATGGAAAAGTGGTTATTTCTGTAGTTCAATTGCTGCAATTTGCTGAAAATTGTCCATAATAATGTCCCTAATCATCTAGTTTGAACAGTTATGTTTAAAACATTGTATCCGGAGTGCAACCAAACATGATTTAGACCTTGTTTATGGAAAAGTGGTTATTTCTGTAGTTCAATTGCTGCAATTTGCTGAAAATTGTCCATAATAATGTCCCTAATCATCTAGTTTGAACAGTTATGTTTAAAACATTGTATCCGGAGTGCAACCAAACATGATTTTAGACCTTGTTTATGGAAAAGTGGTTATTTCTGTAGTTCAATTGCTGCAATTTGCTGAAAATTGTCCATAATAATGTCCCTAATCATCTAGTTTGAACAGTTATGTTTAAAACATTGTATCCGGAGTGCAACCAAACATGATTTTAGACCTTGTTTATGGAAAAGTGGTTATTTCTGTAGGTCAATTGCTGCAATTTGCTGAAAATTGTCCATAATAATGTCCCTAATCATCTAGTTTGAACAGTTATGTTTAAAACATTGTATCCGGAGTGCAACCAAACATGATTTAGACCTTGTTTATGGAAAAGTGGTTATTTCTGTAGTTCAATTGCTGCAATTTGCTGAAAATTGTCCATAATAATGTCCCTAATCATCTAGTTTGAACAGTTATGTTTAAAACATTGTATCCGGAGTGCAACCAAACATGATTTTAGACCTTGTTTATGGAAAAGTGGTTATTTCTGTAGTTCAATTGCTGCAATTTGCTGAAAATTGTCCATAATAATGTCCCTAATCATCTAGTTTGAACAGTTATGTTTAAAACATTGTATCCGGAGTGCAACCAAACATGATTTTAGACCTTGTTTATGGAAAAGTGGTTATTTCTGTAGGTCAATTGCTGCAATTTGCTGAAAATTGTCCATAATAATGTCCCTAATCATCTAGTTTGAACAGTTATGTTTAAAACATTGTATCCGGAGTGCAACCAAACATGATTTTAGACCTTGTTTATGGAAAAGTGGTTATTTCTGTAGTTCAATTGCTGCAATTTGCTGAAAATTGTCCATAATAATGTCCCTAATCATCTAGTTTGAACAGTTATGTTTAAAACATTGTATCCGGAGTGCAACCAAACATGATTTTAGACCTTGTTTATGGAAAAGTGGTTATTTCTGTAGGTCAATTGCTGCAATTTGCTGAAAATTGTCCATAATAATGTCCCTAATCATCTAGTTTGAACAGTTATGTTTAAAACATTGTATCCGGAGTGCAACCAAACATGATTTTAGACCTTGTTTATGGAAAAGTGGTTATTTCTGTAGTTCAATTGCTGCAATTTGCTGAAAATTGTCCATAATAATGTCCCTAATCATCTAGTTTGAACAGTTATGTTTAAAACATTGTATCCGGAGTGCAACCAAACATGATTTTAGACCTTGTTTATGGAAAAGTGGTTATTTCTGTAGGTCAATTGCTGCAATTTGCTGAAAATTGTCCATAATAATGTCCCTAATCATCTAGTTTGAACAGTTATGTTTAAAACATTGTATCCGGAGTGCAACCAAACATGATTTTAGACCTTGTTTATGGAAAAGTGGTTATTTCTGTAGGTCAATTGCTGCAATTTGCTGAAAATTGTCCATAATAATGTCCCTAATCATCTAGTTTGAACAGTTATGTTTAAAACATTGTATCCGGAGTGCAACCAAACATGATTTTAGACCTTGTTTATGGAAAAGTGGTTATTTCTGTAGTTCAATTGCTGCAATTTGCTGAAAATTGTCCATAATAATGTCCCTAATCATCTAGTTTGAACAGTTATGTTTAAAACATTGTATCCGGAGTGCAACCAAACATGATTTAGACCTTGTTTATGGAAAAGTGGTTATTTCTGTAGTTCAATTGCTGCAATTTGCTGAAAATTGTCCATAATAATGTCCCTAATCATCTAGTTTGAACAGTTATGTTTAAAACATTGTATCCGGAGTGCAACCAAACATGATTTAGACCTTGTTTATGGAAAAGTGGTTATTTCTGTAGTTCAATTGCTGCAATTTGCTGAAAATTGTCCATAATAATGTCCCTAATCATCTAGTTTGAACAGTTATGTTTAAAACATTGTATCCGGAGTGCAACCAAACATGATTTTAGACCTTGTTTATGGAAAAGTGGTTATTTCTGTAGTTCAATTGCTGCAATTTGCTGAAAATTGTCCATAATAATGTCCCTAATCATCTAGTTTGAACAGTTATGTTTAAAACATTGTATCCGGAGTGCAACCAAACATGATTTAGACCTTGTTTATGGAAAAGTGGTTATTTCTGTAGTTCAATTGCTGCAATTTGCTGAAAATTGTCCATAATAATGTCCCTAATCATCTAGTTTGAACAGTTATGTTTAAAACATTGTATCCGGAGTGCAACCAAACATGATTTTAGACCTTGTTTATGGAAAAGTGGTTATTTCTGTAGGTCAATTGCTGCAATTTGCTGAAAATTGTCCATAATAATGTCCCTAATCATCTAGTTTGAACAGTTATGTTTAAAACATTGTATCCGGAGTGCAACCAAACATGATTTTAGACCTTGTTTATGGAAAAGTGGTTATTTCTGTAGGTCAATTGCTGCAATTTGCTGAAAATTGTCCATAATAATGTCCCTAATCATCTAGTTTGAACAGTTATGTTTAAAACATTGTATCCGGAGTGCAACCAAACATGATTTTAGACCTTGTTTATGGAAAAGTGGTTATTTCTGTAGTTCAATTGCTGCAATTTGCTGAAAATTGTCCATAATAATGTCCCTAATCATCTAGTTTGAACAGTTATGTTTAAAACATTGTATCCGGAGTGCAACCAAACATGATTTTAGACCTTGTTTATGGAAAAGTGGTTATTTCTGTAGTTCAATTGCTGCAATTTGCTGAAAATTGTCCATAATAATGTCCCTAATCATCTAGTTTGAACAGTTATGTTTAAAACATTGTATCCGGAGTGCAACCAAACATGATTTTAGACCTTGTTTATGGAAAAGTGGTTATTTCTGTAGTTCAATTGCTGCAATTTGCTGAAAATTGTCCATAATAATGTCCCTAATCATCTAGTTTGAACAGTTATGTTTAAAACATTGTATCCGGAGTGCAACCAAACATGATTTTAGACCTTGTTTATGGAAAAGTGGTTATTTCTGTAGTTCAATTGCTGCAATTTGCTGAAAATTGTCCATAATAATGTCCCTAATCATCTAGTTTGAACAGTTATGTTTAAAACATTGTATCCGGAGTGCAACCAAACATGATTTTAGACCTTGTTTATGGAAAAGTGGTTATTTCTGTAGGTCAATTGCTGCAATTTGCTGAAAATTGTCCATAATAATGTCCCTAATCATCTAGTTTGAACAGTTATGTTTAAAACATTGTATCCGGAGTGCAACCAAACATGATTTTAGACCTTGTTTATGGAAAAGTGGTTATTTCTGTAGTTCAATTGCTGCAATTTGCTGAAAATTGTCCATAATAATGTCCCTAATCATCTAGTTTGAACAGTTATGTTTAAAACATTGTATCCGGAGTGCAACCAAACATGATTTTAGACCTTGTTTATGGAAAAGTGGTTATTTCTGTAGTTCAATTGCTGCAATTTGCTGAAAATTGTCCATAATAATGTCCCTAATCATCTAGTTTGAACAGTTATGTTTAAAACATTGTATCCGGAGTGCAACCAAACATGATTTTAGACCTTGTTTATGGAAAAGTGGTTATTTCTGTAGTTCAATTGCTGCAATTTGCTGAAAATTGTCCATAATAATGTCCCTAATCATCTAGTTTGAACAGTTATGTTTAAAACATTGTATCCGGAGTGCAACCAAACATGATTTTAGACCTTGTTTATGGAAAAGTGGTTATTTCTGTAGTTCAATTGCTGCAATTTGCTGAAAATTGTCCATAATAATGTCCCTAATCATCTAGTTTGAACAGTTATGTTTAAAACATTGTATCCGGAGTGCAACCAAACATGATTTTAGACCTTGTTTATGGAAAAGTGGTTATTTCTGTAGGTCAATTGCTGCAATTTGCTGAAAATTGTCCATAATAATGTCCCTAATCATCTAGTTTGAACAGTTATGTTTAAAACATTGTATCCGGAGTGCAACCAAACATGATTTTAGACCTTGTTTATGGAAAAGTGGTTATTTCTGTAGTTCAATTGCTGCAATTTGCTGAAAATTGTCCATAATAATGTCCCTAATCATCTAGTTTGAACAGTTATGTTTAAAACATTGTATCCGGAGTGCAACCAAACATGATTTTAGACCTTGTTTATGGAAAAGTGGTTATTTCTGTAGGTCAATTGCTGCAATTTGCTGAAAATTGTCCATAATAATGTCCCTAATCATCTAGTTTGAACAGTTATGTTTAAAACATTGTATCCGGAGTGCAACCAAACATGATTTTAGACCTTGTTTATGGAAAAGTGGTTATTTCTGTAGTTCAATTGCTGCAATTTGCTGAAAATTGTCCATAATAATGTCCCTAATCATCTAGTTTGAACAGTTATGTTTAAAACATTGTATCCGGAGTGCAACCAAACATGATTTTAGACCTTGTTTATGGAAAAGTGGTTATTTCTGTAGGTCAATTGCTGCAATTTGCTGAAAATTGTCCATAATAATGTCCCTAATCATCTAGTTTGAACAGTTATGTTTAAAACATTGTATCCGGAGTGCAACCAAACATGATTTTAGACCTTGTTTATGGAAAAGTGGTTATTTCTGTAGTTCAATTGCTGCAATTTGCTGAAAATTGTCCATAATAATGTCCCTAATCATCTAGTTTGAACAGTTATGTTTAAAACATTGTATCCGGAGTGCAACCAAACATGATTTTAGACCTTGTTTATGGAAAAGTGGTTATTTCTGTAGTTCAATTGCTGCAATTTGCTGAAAATTGTCCATAATAATGTCCCTAATCATCTAGTTTGAACAGTTATGTTTAAAACATTGTATCCGGAGTGCAACCAAACATGATTTTAGACCTTGTTTATGGAAAAGTGGTTATTTCTGTAGTTCAATTGCTGCAATTTGCTGAAAATTGTCCATAATAATGTCCCTAATCATCTAGTTTGAACAGTTATGTTTAAAACATTGTATCCGGAGTGCAACCAAACATGATTTTAGACCTTGTTTATGGAAAAGTGGTTATTTCTGTAGTTCAATTGCTGCAATTTGCTGAAAATTGTCCATAATAATGTCCCTAATCATCTAGTTTGAACAGTTATGTTTAAAACATTGTATCCGGAGTGCAACCAAACATGATTTTAGACCTTGTTTATGGAAAAGTGGTTATTTCTGTAGTTCAATTGCTGCAATTTGCTGAAAATTGTCCATAATAATGTCCCTAATCATCTAGTTTGAACAGTTATGTTTAAAACATTGTATCCGGAGTGCAACCAAACATGATTTTAGACCTTGTTTATGGAAAAGTGGTTATTTCTGTAGGTCAATTGCTGCAATTTGCTGAAAATTGTCCATAATAATGTCCCTAATCATCTAGTTTGAACAGTTATGTTTAAAACATTGTATCCGGAGTGCAACCAAACATGATTTTAGACCTTGTTTATGGAAAAGTGGTTATTTCTAGTTCAATTGCTGCAATTTGCTGAAAATTGTCCATAATAATGTCCCTAATCATCTAGTTTGAACAGTTATGTTTAAAACATTGTATCCGGAGTGCAACCAAACATGATTTTAGACCTTGTTTATGGAAAAGTGGTTATTTCTGTAGTTCAATTGCTGCAATTTGCTGAAAATTGTCCATAATAATGTCCCTAATCATCTAGTTTGAACAGTTATGTTTAAAACATTGTATCCGGAGTGCAACCAAACATGATTTTAGACCTTGTTTATGGAAAAGTGGTTATTTCTGTAGTTCAATTGCTGCAATTTGCTGAAAATTGTCCATAATAATGTCCCTAATCATCTAGTTTGAACAGTTATGTTTAAAACATTGTATCCGGAGTGCAACCAAACATGATTTTAGACCTTGTTTATGGAAAAGTGGTTATTTCTGTAGCTGAAAATTGTCAATTGCTGCAATTTGCTGAAAATTGTCCATAATGTCCCTAATCATCTAGTTTGAACAGTTATGTTTAAAACATTGTATCCGGAGTGCAACCAAACATGATTTTAGACCTTGTTTATGGAAAAGTGGTTATTTCTGTAGGTCAATTGCTGCAATTTGCTGAAAATTGTCCATAATAATGTCCCTAATCATCTAGTTTGAACAGTTATGTTTAAAACATTGTATCCGGAGTGCAACCAAACATGATTTTAGACCTTGTTTATGGAAAAGTGGTTATTTCTGTAGTTCAATTGCTGCAATTTGCTGAAAATTGTCCATAATAATGTCCCTAATCATCTAGTTTGAACAGTTATGTTTAAAACATTGTATCCGGAGTGCAACCAAACATGATTTTAGACCTTGTTTATGGAAAAGTGGTTATTTCTGTAGTTCAATTGCTGCAATTTGCTGAAAATTGTCCATAATAATGTCCCTAATCATCTAGTTTGAACAGTTATGTTTAAAACATTGTATCCGGAGTGCAACCAAACATGATTTTAGACCTTGTTTATGGAAAAGTGGTTATTTCTGTAGTTCAATTGCTGCAATTTGCTGAAAATTGTCCATAATAATGTCCCTAATCATCTAGTTTGAACAGTTATGTTTAAAACATTGTATCCGGAGTGCAACCAAACATGATTTTAGACCTTGTTTATGGAAAAGTGGTTATTTCTGTAGTTCAATTGCTGCAATTTGCTGAAAATTGTCCATAATGTCCCTAATCATCTAGTTTGAACAGTTATGTTTAAAACATTGTATCCGGAGTGCAACCAAACATGATTTTAGACCTTGTTTATGGAAAAGTGGTTATTTCTGTAGTTCAATTGCTGCAATTTGCTGAAAATTGTCCATAATAATGTCCCTAATCATCTAGTTTGAACAGTTATGTTTAAAACATTGTATCCGGAGTGCAACCAAACATGATTTTAGACCTTGTTTATGGAAAAGTGGTTATTTCTGTAGGTCAATTGCTGCAATTTGCTGAAAATTGTCCATAATAATGTCCCTAATCATCTAGTTTGAACAGTTATGTTTAAAACATTGTATCCGGAGTGCAACCAAACATGATTTTAGACCTTGTTTATGGAAAAGTGGTTATTTCTGTAGTTCAATTGCTGCAATTTGCTGAAAATTGTCCATAATAATGTCCCTAATCATCTAGTTTGAACAGTTATGTTTAAAACATTGTATCCGGAGTGCAACCAAACATGATTTTAGACCTTGTTTATGGAAAAGTGGTTATTTCTGTAGTTCAATTGCTGCAATTTGCTGAAAATTGTCCATAATAATGTCCCTAATCATCTAGTTTGAACAGTTATGTTTAAAACATTGTATCCGGAGTGCAACCAAACATGATTTTAGACCTTGTTTATGGAAAAGTGGTTATTTCTGTAGTTCAATTGCTGCAATTTGCTGAAAATTGTCCATAATAATGTCCCTAATCATCTAGTTTGAACAGTTATGTTTAAAACATTGTATCCGGAGTGCAACCAAACATGATTTTAGACCTTGTTTATGGAAAAGTGGTTATTTCTGTAGTTCAATTGCTGCAATTTGCTGAAAATTGTCCATAATGTCCCTTAATCATCTAGTTTGAACAGTTATGTTTAAAACATTGTATCCGGAGTGCAACCAAACATGATTTTAGACCTTGTTTATGGAAAAGTGGTTATTTCTGTAGGTCAATTGCTGCAATTTGCTGAAAATTGTCCATAATAATGTCCCTAATCATCTAGTTTGAACAGTTATGTTTAAAACATTGTATCCGGAGTGCAACCAAACATGATTTTAGACCTTGTTTATGGAAAAGTGGTTATTTCTGTAGTTCAATTGCTGCAATTTGCTGAAAATTGTCCATAATAATGTCCCTAATCATCTAGTTTGAACAGTTATGTTTAAAACATTGTATCCGGAGTGCAACCAAACATGATTTTAGACCTTGTTTATGGAAAAGTGGTTATTTCTGTAGTTCAATTGCTGCAATTTGCTGAAAATTGTCCATAATAATGTCCCTAATCATCTAGTTTGAACAGTTATGTTTAAAACATTGTATCCGGAGTGCAACCAAACATGATTTTAGACCTTGTTTATGGAAAAGTGGTTATTTCTGTAGTTCAATTGCTGCAATTTGCTGAAAATTGTCCATAATAATGTCCCTAATCATCTAGTTTGAACAGTTATGTTTAAAACATTGTATCCGGAGTGCAACCAAACATGATTTTAGACCTTGTTTATGGAAAAGTGGTTATTTCTGTAGTTCAATTGCTGCAATTTGCTGAAAATTGTCCATAATAATGTCCCTAATCATCTAGTTTGAACAGTTATGTTTAAAACATTGTATCCGGAGTGCAACCAAACATGATTTTAGACCTTGTTTATGGAAAAGTGGTTATTTCTGTAGTTCAATTGCTGCAATTTGCTGAAAATTGTCCATAATAATGTCCCTAATCATCTAGTTTGAACAGTTATGTTTAAAACATTGTATCCGGAGTGCAACCAAACATGATTTTAGACCTTGTTTATGGAAAAGTGGTTATTTCTGTAGTTCAATTGCTGCAATTTGCTGAAAATTGTCCATAATAATGTCCCTAATCATCTAGTTTGAACAGTTATGTTTAAAACATTGTATCCGGAGTGCAACCAAACATGATTTTAGACCTTGTTTATGGAAAAGTGGTTATTTCTGTAGTTCAATTGCTGCAATTTGCTGAAAATTGTCCATAATAATGTCCCTAATCATCTAGTTTGAACAGTTATGTTTAAAACATTGTATCCGGAGTGCAACCAAACATGATTTTAGACCTTGTTTATGGAAAAGTGGTTATTTCTGTAGTTCAATTGCTGCAATTTGCTGAAAATTGTCCATAATAATGTCCCTAATCATCTAGTTTGAACAGTTATGTTTAAAACATTGTATCCGGAGTGCAACCAAACATGATTTTAGACCTTGTTTATGGAAAAGTGGTTATTTCTGTAGGTCAATTGCTGCAATTTGCTGAAAATTGTCCATAATAATGTCCCTAATCATCTAGTTTGAACAGTTATGTTTAAAACATTGTATCCGGAGTGCAACCAAACATGATTTTAGACCTTGTTTATGGAAAAGTGGTTATTTCTGTAGTTCAATTGCTGCAATTTGCTGAAAATTGTCCATAATAATGTCCCTAATCATCTAGTTTGAACAGTTATGTTTAAAACATTGTATCCGGAGTGCAACCAAACATGATTTTAGACCTTGTTTATGGAAAAGTGGTTATTTCTGTAGTTCAATTGCTGCAATTTGCTGAAAATTGTCCATAATAATGTCCCTAATCATCTAGTTTGAACAGTTATGTTTAAAACATTGTATCCGGAGTGCAACCAAACATGATTTTAGACCTTGTTTATGGAAAAGT
Source organism: Oncorhynchus clarkii lewisi (assembly GCF_045791955.1). Lineage (NCBI taxonomy): Eukaryota > Metazoa > Chordata > Actinopteri > Salmoniformes > Salmonidae > Oncorhynchus > Oncorhynchus clarkii. The sequence continues at coordinate 8,851 of NW_027259062.1, read as the reverse complement.
GGTTATTTCTGTAGTTCAATTGCTGCAATTTGCTGAAAATTGTCCATAATAATGTCCCTAATCATCTAGTTTGAACAGTTATGTTTAAAACATTGTATCCGGAGTGCAACCAAACATGATTTTAGACCTTGTTTATGGAAAAGTGGTTATTTCTGTAGGTCAATTGCTGCAATTTGCTGAAAATTGTCCATAATAATGTCCCTAATCATCTAGTTTGAACAGTTATGTTTAAAACATTGTATCCGGAGTGCAACCAAACATGATTTTAGACCTTGTTTATGGAAAAGTGGTTATTTCTGTAGTTCAATTGCTGCAATTTGCTGAAAATTGTCCATAATAATGTCCCTAATCATCTAGTTTGAACAGTTATGTTTAAAACATTGTATCCGGAGTGCAACCAAACATGATTTTAGACCTTGTTTATGGAAAAGTGGTTATTTCTGTAGTTCAATTGCTGCAATTTGCTGAAAATTGTCCATAATAATGTCCCTAATCATCTAGTTTGAACAGTTATGTTTAAAACATTGTATCCGGAGTGCAACCAAACATGATTTTAGACCTTGTTTATGGAAAAGTGGTTATTTCTGTAGTTCAATTGCTGCAATTTGCTGAAAATTGTCCATAATAATGTCCCTAATCATCTAGTTTGAACAGTTATGTTTAAAACATTGTATCCGGAGTGCAACCAAACATGATTTTAGACCTTGTTTATGGAAAAGTGGTTATTTCTGTAGTTCAATTGCTGCAATTTGCTGAAAATTGTCCATAATAATGTCCCTAATCATCTAGTTTGAACAGTTATGTTTAAAACATTGTATCCGGAGTGCAACCAAACATGATTTTAGACCTTGTTTATGGAAAAGTGGTTATTTCTGTAGGTCAATTGCTGCAATTTGCTGAAAATTGTCCATAATAATGTCCCTAATCATCTAGTTTGAACAGTTATGTTTAAAACATTGTATCCGGAGTGCAACCAAACATGATTTTAGACCTTGTTTATGGAAAAGTGGTTATTTCTGTAGTTCAATTGCTGCAATTTGCTGAAAATTGTCCATAATAATGTCCCTAATCATCTAGTTTGAACAGTTATGTTTAAAACATTGTATCCGGAGTGCAACCAAACATGATTTTAGACCTTGTTTATGGAAAAGTGGTTATTTCTGTAGTTCAATTGCTGCAATTTGCTGAAAATTGTCCATAATAATGTCCCTAATCATCTAGTTTGAACAGTTATGTTTAAAACATTGTATCCGGAGTGCAACCAAACATGATTTTAGACCTTGTTTATGGAAAAGTGGTTATTTCTGTAGTTCAATTGCTGCAATTTGCTGAAAATTGTCCATAATAATGTCCCTAATCATCTAGTTTGAACAGTTATGTTTAAAACATTGTATCCGGAGTGCAACCAAACATGATTTTAGACCTTGTTTATGGAAAAGTGGTTATTTCTGTAGTTCAATTGCTGCAATTTGCTGAAAATTGTCCATAATAATGTCCCTAATCATCTAGTTTGAACAGTTATGTTTAAAACATTGTATCCGGAGTGCAACCAAACATGATTTTAGACCTTGTTTATGGAAAAGTGGTTATTTCTGTAGTTCAATTGCTGCAATTTGCTGAAAATTGTCCATAATAATGTCCCTAATCATCTAGTTTGAACAGTTATGTTTAAAACATTGTATCCGGAGTGCAACCAAACATGATTTTAGACCTTGTTTATGGAAAAGTGGTTATTTCTGTAGTTCAATTGCTGCAATTTGCTGAAAATTGTCCATAATAATGTCCCTAATCATCTAGTTTGAACAGTTATGTTTAAAACATTGTATCCGGAGTGCAACCAAACATGATTTTAGACCTTGTTTATGGAAAAGTGGTTATTTCTGTAGTTCAATTGCTGCAATTTGCTGAAAATTGTCCATAATAATGTCCCTAATCATCTAGTTTGAACAGTTATGTTTAAAACATTGTATCCGGAGTGCAACCAAACATGATTTTAGACCTTGTTTATGGAAAAGTGGTTATTTCTGTAGTTCAATTGCTGCAATTTGCTGAAAATTGTCCATAATAATGTCCCTAATCATCTAGTTTGAACAGTTATGTTTAAAACATTGTATCCGGAGTGCAACCAAACATGATTTTAGACCTTGTTTATGGAAAAGTGGTTATTTCTGTAGTTCAATTGCTGCAATTTGCTGAAAATTGTCCATAATAATGTCCCTAATCATCTAGTTTGAACAGTTATGTTTAAAACATTGTATCCGGAGTGCAACCAAACATGATTTTAGACCTTGTTTATGGAAAAGTGGTTATTTCTGTAGGTCAATTGCTGCAATTTGCTGAAAATTGTCCATAATAATGTCCCTAATCATCTAGTTTGAACAGTTATGTTTAAAACATTGTATCCGGAGTGCAACCAAACATGATTTTAGACCTTGTTTATGGAAAAGTGGTTATTTCTGTAGTTCAATTGCTGCAATTTGCTGAAAATTGTCCATAATAATGTCCCTAATCATCTAGTTTGAACAGTTATGTTTAAAACATTGTATCCGGAGTGCAACCAAACATGATTTTAGACCTTGTTTATGGAAAAGTGGTTATTTCTGTAGTTCAATTGCTGCAATTTGCTGAAAATTGTCCATAATAATGTCCCTAATCATCTAGTTTGAACAGTTATGTTTAAAACATTGTATCCGGAGTGCAACCAAACATGATTTTAGACCTTGTTTATGGAAAAGTGGTTATTTCTGTAGTTCAATTGCTGCAATTTGCTGAAAATTGTCCATAATAATGTCCCTAATCATCTAGTTTGAACAGTTATGTTTAAAACATTGTATCCGGAGTGCAACCAAACATGATTTTAGACCTTGTTTATGGAAAAGTGGTTATTTCTGTAGGTCAATTGCTGCAATTTGCTGAAAATTGTCCATAATAATGTCCCTAATCATCTAGTTTGAACAGTTATGTTTAAAACATTGTATCCGGAGTGCAACCAAACATGATTTTAGACCTTGTTTATGGAAAAGTGGTTATTTCTGTAGTTCAATTGCTGCAATTTGCTGAAAATTGTCCATAATAATGTCCCTAATCATCTAGTTTGAACAGTTATGTTTAAAACATTGTATCCGGAGTGCAACCAAACATGATTTTAGACCTTGTTTATGGAAAAGTGGTTATTTCTGTAGTTCAATTGCTGCAATTTGCTGAAAATTGTCCATAATAATGTCCCTAATCATCTAGTTTGAACAGTTATGTTTAAAACATTGTATCCGGAGTGCAACCAAACATGATTTTAGACCTTGTTTATGGAAAAGTGGTTATTTCTGTAGTTCAATTGCTGCAATTTGCTGAAAATTGTCCATAATAATGTCCCTAATCATCTAGTTTGAACAGTTATGTTTAAAACATTGTATCCGGAGTGCAACCAAACATGATTTTAGACCTTGTTTATGGAAAAGTGGTTATTTCTGTAGTTCAATTGCTGCAATTTGCTGAAAATTGTCCATAATAATGTCCCTAATCATCTAGTTTGAACAGTTATGTTTAAAACATTGTATCCGGAGTGCAACCAAACATGATTTTAGACCTTGTTTATGGAAAAGTGGTTATTTCTGTAGTTCAATTGCTGCAATTTGCTGAAAATTGTCCATAATAATGTCCCTAATCATCTAGTTTGAACAGTTATGTTTAAAACATTGTATCCGGAGTGCAACCAAACATGATTTTAGACCTTGTTTATGGAAAAGTGGTTATTTCTGTAGTTCAATTGCTGCAATTTGCTGAAAATTGTCCATAATAATGTCCCTAATCATCTAGTTTGAACAGTTATGTTTAAAACATTGTATCCGGAGTGCAACCAAACATGATTTTAGACCTTGTTTATGGAAAAGTGGTTATTTCTGTAGTTCAATTGCTGCAATTTGCTGAAAATTGTCCATAATAATGTCCCTAATCATCTAGTTTGAACAGTTATGTTTAAAACATTGTATCCGGAGTGCAACCAAACATGATTTTAGACCTTGTTTATGGAAAAGTGGTTATTTCTGTAGTTCAATTGCTGCAATTTGCTGAAAATTGTCCATAATAATGTCCCTAATCATCTAGTTTGAACAGTTATGTTTAAAACATTGTATCCGGAGTGCAACCAAACATGATTTTAGACCTTGTTTATGGAAAAGTGGTTATTTCTGTAGTTCAATTGCTGCAATTTGCTGAAAATTGTCCATAATAATGTCCCTAATCATCTAGTTTGAACAGTTATGTTTAAAACATTGTATCCGGAGTGCAACCAAACATGATTTTAGACCTTGTTTATGGAAAAGTGGTTATTTCTGTAGTTCAATTGCTGCAATTTGCTGAAAATTGTCCATAATAATGTCCCTAATCATCTAGTTTGAACAGTTATGTTTAAAACATTGTATCCGGAGTGCAACCAAACATGATTTAGACCTTGTTTATGGAAAAGTGGTTATTTCTGTAGTTCAATTGCTGCAATTTGCTGAAAATTGTCCATAATAATGTCCCTAATCATCTAGTTTGAACAGTTATGTTTAAAACATTGTATCCGGAGTGCAACCAAACATGATTTTAGACCTTGTTTATGGAAAAGTGGTTATTTCTGTAGTTCAATTGCTGCAATTTGCTGAAAATTGTCCATAATAATGTCCCTAATCATCTAGTTTGAACAGTTATGTTTAAAACATTGTATCCGGAGTGCAACCAAACATGATTTTAGACCTTGTTTATGGAAAAGTGGTTATTTCTGTAGTTCAATTGCTGCAATTTGCTGAAATTGTCCATAATAATGTCCCTAATCATCTAGTTTGAACAGTTATGTTTAAAACATTGTATCCGGAGTGCAACCAAACATGATTTTAGACCTTGTTTATGGAAAAGTGGTTATTTCTGTAGTTCAATTGCTGCAATTTGCTGAAAATTGTCCATAATGTCCCTAATCATCTAGTTTGAACAGTTATGTTTAAAACATTGTATCCGGAGTGCAACCAAACATGATTTTAGACCTTGTTTATGGAAAAGTGGTTATTTCTGTAGTTCAATTGCTGCAATTTGCTGAAAATTGTCCATAATAATGTCCCTAATCATCTAGTTTGAACAGTTATGTTTAAAACATTGTATCCGGAGTGCAACCAAACATGATTTTAGACCTTGTTTATGGAAAAGTGGTTATTTCTGTAGTTCAATTGCTGCAATTTGCTGAAAATTGTCCATAATAATGTCCCTAATCATCTAGTTTGAACAGTTATGTTTAAAACATTGTATCCGGAGTGCAACCAAACATGATTTTAGACCTTGTTTATGGAAAAGTGGTTATTTCTGTAGTTCAATTGCTGCAATTTGCTGAAAATTGTCCATAATAATGTCCCTAATCATCTAGTTTGAACAGTTATGTTTAAAACATTGTATCCGGAGTGCAACCAAACATGATTTTAGACCTTGTTTATGGAAAAGTGGTTATTTCTGTAGTTCAATTGCTGCAATTTGCTGAAAATTGTCCATAATAATGTCCCTAATCATCTAGTTTGAACAGTTATGTTTAAAACATTGTATCCGGAGTGCAACCAAACATGATTTTAGACCTTGTTTATGGAAAAGTGGTTATTTCTGTAGTTCAATTGCTGCAATTTGCTGAAAATTGTCCATAATAATGTCCCTAATCATCTAGTTTGAACAGTTATGTTTAAAACATTGTATCCGGAGTGCAACCAAACATGATTTTAGACCTTGTTTATGGAAAAGTGGTTATTTCTGTAGGTCAATTGCTGCAATTTGCTGAAAATTGTCCATAATAATGTCCCTAATCATCTAGTTTGAACAGTTATGTTTAAAACATTGTATCCGGAGTGCAACCAAACATGATTTAGACCTTGTTTATGGAAAAGTGGTTATTTCTGTAGTTCAATTGCTGCAATTTGCTGAAAATTGTCCATAATGTCCCTTAATCATCTAGTTTGAACAGTTATGTTTAAAACATTGTATCCGGAGTGCAACCAAACATGATTTTAGACCTTGTTTATGGAAAAGTGGTTATTTCTGTAGTTCAATTGCTGCAATTTGCTGAAAATTGTCCATAATAATGTCCCTAATCATCTAGTTTGAACAGTTATGTTTAAAACATTGTATCCGGAGTGCAACCAAACATGATTTTAGACCTTGTTTATGGAAAAGTGGTTATTTCTGTAGGTCAATTGCTGCAATTTGCTGAAAATTGTCCATAATAATGTCCCTAATCATCTAGTTTGAACAGTTATGTTTAAAACATTGTATCCGGAGTGCAACCAAACATGATTTAGACCTTGTTTATGGAAAAGTGGTTATTTCTGTAGTTCAATTGCTGCAATTTGCTGAAAATTGTCCATAATAATGTCCCTAATCATCTAGTTTGAACAGTTATGTTTAAAACATTGTATCCGGAGTGCAACCAAACATGATTTTAGACCTTGTTTATGGAAAAGTGGTTATTTCTGTAGTTCAATTGCTGCAATTTGCTGAAAATTGTCCATAATGTCCCTAATCATCTAGTTTGAACAGTTATGTTTAAAACATTGTATCCGGAGTGCAACCAAACATGATTTTAGACCTTGTTTATGGAAAAGTGGTTATTTCTGTAGTTCAATTGCTGCAATTTGCTGAAAATTGTCCATAATAATGTCCCTAATCATCTAGTTTGAACAGTTATGTTTAAAACATTGTATCCGGAGTGCAACCAAACATGATTTTAGACCTTGTTTATGGAAAAGTGGTTATTTCTGTAGGTCAATTGCTGCAATTTGCTGAAAATTGTCCATAATAATGTCCCTAATCATCTAGTTTGAACAGTTATGTTTAAAACATTGTATCCGGAGTGCAACCAAACATGATTTAGACCTTGTTTATGGAAAAGTGGTTATTTCTGTAGTTCAATTGCTGCAATTTGCTGAAAATTGTCCATAATAATGTCCCTAATCATCTAGTTTGAACAGTTATGTTTAAAACATTGTATCCGGAGTGCAACCAAACATGATTTTAGACCTTGTTTATGGAAAAGTGGTTATTTCTGTAGGTCAATTGCTGCAATTTGCTGAAAATTGTCCATAATAATGTCCCTAATCATCTAGTTTGAACAGTTATGTTTAAAACATTGTATCCGGAGTGCAACCAAACATGATTTAGACCTTGTTTATGGAAAAGTGGTTATTTCTGTAGTTCAATTGCTGCAATTTGCTGAAAATTGTCCATAATAATGTCCCTAATCATCTAGTTTGAACAGTTATGTTTAAAACATTGTATCCGGAGTGCAACCAAACATGATTTAGACCTTGTTTATGGAAAAGTGGTTATTTCTGTAGTTCAATTGCTGCAATTTGCTGAAAATTGTCCATAATAATGTCCCTAATCATCTAGTTTGAACAGTTATGTTTAAAACATTGTATCCGGAGTGCAACCAAACATGATTTTAGACCTTGTTTATGGAAAAGTGGTTATTTCTGTAGTTCAATTGCTGCAATTTGCTGAAAATTGTCCATAATAATGTCCCTAATCATCTAGTTTGAACAGTTATGTTTAAAACATTGTATCCGGAGTGCAACCAAACATGATTTTAGACCTTGTTTATGGAAAAGTGGTTATTTCTGTAGGTCAATTGCTGCAATTTGCTGAAAATTGTCCATAATAATGTCCCTAATCATCTAGTTTGAACAGTTATGTTTAAAACATTGTATCCGGAGTGCAACCAAACATGATTTAGACCTTGTTTATGGAAAAGTGGTTATTTCTGTAGTTCAATTGCTGCAATTTGCTGAAAATTGTCCATAATAATGTCCCTAATCATCTAGTTTGAACAGTTATGTTTAAAACATTGTATCCGGAGTGCAACCAAACATGATTTAGACCTTGTTTATGGAAAAGTGGTTATTTCTGTAGTTCAATTGCTGCAATTTGCTGAAAATTGTCCATAATAATGTCCCTAATCATCTAGTTTGAACAGTTATGTTTAAAACATTGTATCCGGAGTGCAACCAAACATGATTTTAGACCTTGTTTATGGAAAAGTGGTTATTTCTGTAGGTCAATTGCTGCAATTTGCTGAAAATTGTCCATAATAATGTCCCTAATCATCTAGTTTGAACAGTTATGTTTAAAACATTGTATCCGGAGTGCAACCAAACATGATTTTAGACCTTGTTTATGGAAAAGTGGTTATTTCTGTAGTTCAATTGCTGCAATTTGCTGAAAATTGTCCATAATAATGTCCCTAATCATCTAGTTTGAACAGTTATGTTTAAAACATTGTATCCGGAGTGCAACCAAACATGATTTTAGACCTTGTTTATGGAAAAGTGGTTATTTCTGTAGTTCAATTGCTGCAATTTGCTGAAAATTGTCCATAATAATGTCCCTAATCATCTAGTTTGAACAGTTATGTTTAAAACATTGTATCCGGAGTGCAACCAAACATGATTTAGACCTTGTTTATGGAAAAGTGGTTATTTCTGTAGTTCAATTGCTGCAATTTGCTGAAAATTGTCCATAATAATGTCCCTAATCATCTAGTTTGAACAGTTATGTTTAAAACATTGTATCCGGAGTGCAACCAAACATGATTTTAGACCTTGTTTATGGAAAAGTGGTTATTTCTGTAGTTCAATTGCTGCAATTTGCTGAAAATTGTCCATAATAATGTCCCTAATCATCTAGTTTGAACAGTTATGTTTAAAACATTGTATCCGGAGTGCAACCAAACATGATTTTAGACCTTGTTTATGGAAAAGTGGTTATTTCTGTAGTTCAATTGCTGCAATTTGCTGAAAATTGTCCATAATAATGTCCCTAATCATCTAGTTTGAACAGTTATGTT